>NC_139601.1:17073869-17093869 GCF_946808225.1 Silurus aristotelis
CAGTATATTCACTCAAATTGTTTACTGTGGCTGTGAAAATGTTTAATTTCTTCAGATTTGTAGGAAGATTTCTTGCAAAAAGTGCACATTAGTTTAAAGTCGGTTGTGAATTTAGCGCTAATTTGTAAAAAAAAAAAAAAAAAAAAAAAAAAATTGCAACAAACAACCCCCTTTTATTTTCACCAAGGGTGCCAATACTTTTGAAGCCAAACAAACCATCCCCAATTATATTTTTTTCCACGTGTTTTTTAAAATGAATTTACTTGATTAACACTTTTAACTGTAACTTTTAATCAACTTTTAATTCATCATCATCATCATCACCAGGTTCCAAACATGCGAGTGCATTCACGCCAGCTGCTTTTGTTTCATCTTTAAAATCAACAAACGCTAAACGCTGCGTTCTGATTGGCTGAGACATATTTACATATTCATGGGAGGAATCTACATGCTGCTGCCAGAAGTATTGGGACACCTTTTTTTTCCCCTCCGTCTCTTAATACAAAATCCGGAGCTACACAAGGTCTTTAGCATAAAATCTTCCCTTCACCAGACCTCCTGAGCACAAAGCCAGTAGAAGCCACTCGTAGATCTTCTGCTAGACACCTTATTGAACATCTCTGGGCTGCACCCCAGACCTCCTCAACTTCTCGCATACACCAGTACCAGACTTCCTCATGCAGTGGATAGATTGGTTTATTTTACAGATGAAGTAAAGGCAGGTGTGTGTGTGTGTGTGTGTGTGTGTGTGTGTGTGTGTGTGTGTGTGTGTGGGTGTGTGGGTGTGTGTGTGTGTCACACACTCGCATATACCTGTTTATTGTAAGTGATTTTTATTATTATTTTTTTGTTTGTTTTTGTAAAAAGTGAATTTAACAACTGGATTAATGTGAACATTTTTGTTAAAATATAAATATTTCTAAAGATATTTCTCTAACTTTTCTAATTGAAGACGTGTGACGATGTTTGAGATTAAAATAAATAACTGCTTTTAATGAAAAATCATTTCGTTCTCACGAGGTTTTTCTGACCATTTTCTCCTCCGTTACAATAAAAAAAATTGCCGGGTGAAAACAAGCCAGAGAAATGAATTTGATTAAATTAAATATAGAAATATATTTCCAAAAATAATTTCTCTTTGAAGAAAAAAATCTAATAGATGATTACAATATATAAACATTATATATATATATATATATATGTTAGAGAGAGAGGGGGGGGAGGGAGGGAGGGAGTACATTTTAATAAGTTTTTCACATTTATATCCTGCACTTTTTTTTTCTAATTTTTTTTTTTTCAGGAAAGAAAAAAAATTCAATTTTGGATGAAATCTGGATTTATTTATAATTAGAAAATAATTTAGGTAAAAAAAAAAATAATAAAAAAATAACAATCTTAAACTTGAAATTAGTAAAATATATATATTTGTTTATTTCAGAAGACATTTTATAATTAATATTTTTATTCATATATATTTTGATATTTTCCACTGCATTAAAAAAAAAATATTTATATATTTATTTAGCAGGATAAACATTTGTCCTCTTAAATATTTCTTTATTAGGTGTGTAGTTTTATTATTTATATTATTATTTATATAGATTTATTTCTGTATTTATTTGCAGGATTAGTGTGATTATTGTTACAGTAATTCAAAGCTTTAAAATTTACCAAAAAAATGAAACACACACACTTTTCTATTATTTCAGGTTTTTTTTATTGAGGTTTATAGAGAAACAGACTGTAAAAAAAACAAAAAAAAAAGAAAAGTCATAAATCACCACAACTCGTCCACATCTAGAACCATTTTATTCCACGAACAGAATCATCATAAACACTCAAAAAGAACATCAAACGAACATGTTGTGCGGAGGAAATAAACATCAGGCGGAAGAAAACACGCCTGTGTGTGAAGTGCACTCGAAAGGGCGTTTAGAGGATTGAGACGCGGCCGGAGAGGAAAAAAAACCTGACGTACGCGATCGACGTCTCGTTCTGAACTCCGGCGTTTATACGCTGTAGCACCGGAGGTTTGTGGACACCCAGGCTAGAAATGAGGTCCTATACAACTGCCTTCGGGTTTGTAGAAGAACCACATCTGGTGGAAGGTGATCAGGTGTCCCAATACTTTTGGACAAAGAGTGTATGATTGCTGGTTGCTGTTTGTGCTTTAACGAATGAATCGAGACGATCGATCAGACGCTCGTGATTCAAAGCGTTGGCGATTGTCGCGTTTCTCTTAAAAAAGGTCGTATGAAGGTCAGTGATGTAGCTGGTGTGTGTGTGTGTGTGTGTTCGGCCCTAAGGCACCTTCAGGATTCTGATTGTCTGCTAAAAAATCGTAGGTAAATTAAACACGATCTGTACACGAGCTCTTTATTCATCTCGACTCGTCTCTCGTAACTATTCAATAAAACATCTGGATAAAAAGAGCATCTGGTTTCAACGTTTCTCCGAATCCGTAAAAACGGCTCGTATGCCATTATATTTACAAACTCGTACAGCAAAAATAAATAAATATATCCGTCATCATATTTTTACTGAATTACCGTTTCTACACACATCATAAACGTTAGGTCCTGTTTCCATTCGTGAACCGGTCATGTGACTAAATCCACGCCATCCCATTTTGCGCCAAGCTCCTGAAGGGTGGGGGGTTTGGGGGCGGAGTCTCGGTCACCGCCTGGCCGTGTATTTAGTCAAAATGATCTAATAATTCGATAAAGAAATAAAGAAATAAACGGCTTTTATTCATCAAAGTTAAAATAAACAAAGTGTCAAAACACAAGTCTGTAAGTGTTTCTTACTTTGTAAACAATACGCTTAAATGCGCCTACAGGTCTATCAAAGCGAGCTGGATTAGACTATAGATTAGATTACAATTAGCTTGGTTAGATTTCAGATTAGACTCAGATAGATTATAGTGATCTAGATTAGGATTAGGGAAATGACGCTATAATTAGCTGTTTTAGACTGTAGTTGGTTAGATTTGATTATATCTAGCTAGATTAGACAAAAAATCTGCTAGATTAGACCAAGATTTGCTAGATTAGACTAAAATTAGCTACTTTAGACTCTCGGTAGCTGGATCAGGATTATCTAACTTGGACTACAACTAGATTAGATCAGGTTAATTACATGATAATCAGCTAAATTAGACTATAGTTATCTAGATTAGATTATAACTGTCTAGATTAGATCAGGTTTGAGTACAGATCTCAGTGGTTTATAGACTTGAAATGATTTTGTTGGAAAAAACGTGAGGTTTTGATGAATAAAAGTCATTTTTTTGTGAGGAAAAAAAACAGTAAATAAATAAACGGCTTCAGGTCAAATTTTTACATCAGGATAAAGAAAATTAGAGGAAAAACGAAGCGAGGTTTCTCTTCTTCACTCTCCCAGATTTGATATTCCATTAAGTTTGTATGCAACCCGTTTGAAAGCAGTTCCTCGAACTCTAGCGTGGGTTTCTCATCAGAACTGCAGGAAACCCCACGTCTGATCCGCTCACGTCTGACTGCGGATCGGACACGAGTTCCGTTTCCTCTTGATTTACAGTCAGGCTTTAAATGAGGGGGGGGGGGGGGCGGATTTTCACTTCATACAAAATGTATTTTATTCTATTAAATATTTATTATAAAAAAAAATTTTACAAAAAAAAGAAACACAAAAATCACAAACCTGACTGTAAACATGTTCAGTGTCCATCCACACCGTTTTCCTCCATTCATTTATTTATTTATTTAAAGCGATTTACGAAATATTCCACTAGAAAAGCGACTGTTTTACCTGATTTAATAAAAAACGCGTGAAATTCGCCATTGAAACATTTTCAACTTTAAAACTCGAAATCTTTCGTTTAAAAACCGACGTGTTTAAATTTCACGTAGGAAAAAAAAAAAAGCACGTTTATAAAACGATGCGGCTCAGAGCGAGGAGACGAGGCGTCTCGCTGAATTGTCTCGATAGTTAAAGCGTCTCTCAGCCCTGAGGATCTTAAAAGGCTCAGATGTTCAGAATTGATTTTAAGGCAACAGACGTGCAGGGATGATGATTTCATTCAGAGAGAGACATTTGAAAAAAAACTCTCAAAGAAGCGAAAAGAAAAAGAAATTTTAACCAGTAAGAAATAAAACAAAGTTTTTGAGGCTCAATCGCATTTTCTGGAACTTTCCTGAAGTCCTTCTGCTGATGTCTGAAGCTTCATCTTGGTCCACTGTAAGGCATTCGCAGACTAAAGGAGCGAAACGGAAAAAACGACAAAAGAAAAACTCTGATTGTAAAGATGGCTTCTGTATGAGCGGTAGGCGGCGACACCGTCTCCGTCCAGCGGCGACTCGCTCAACTGTCCTCCTCCATTCCTGTCTGTTTTACAAGTTCGCCTCACAATAGGCCTGTTTAAGGACGAGAGGAAACGGGCGGAGCCAGAGACGGAAGATTCCCTGGGCTTCCTCAGTGTCCGATGAACTCCCTCGGAAACAAGAAGTCGTAAAGCGTCGTCGCTAAACGCCACCACATCACCCGCCGGTTTCTCTGATGCTGCAGGAACTGCGAAGAGAAAACACCATTTGGATTTTTATTATAATAACAATGATGTCATCAGTAAAATAATCGATCCATTAAAAAAGCGTGAAATAATAATAAAAAGATTTCTGAGAAAATTTTGTGAGGAACTACCACTAGATGGTGCTGCTGCACAGTATTTCCCCCTCCCTGTGACTCATTAGCAGAGCAGTAGCAGATCAGGAGCCAATCAGAGTTGGAGGCGGTACATATGGTTTGTGACTGACCAATCATGACCATAGTCACATGGTTTTATAGAATGTCGCTGAAGAGTGGGCGGGGCCAAGTGTTGCAGTGTGTTGCATAAGCCGTGTCACGTGCGCACACACGCACGCATAAACACACACACACACACATACAGTAACACCATTATAATGATTCATTTTTAACAAATAGATTCATTAAACAATATTTATTTTGAAATATTTATCATGTGTATACTAATCTTCATCATCACTCGCCTTTGATCATCCTCATCAGTTGCCTTTTGATCTTCAAAGGAACTTCCTGGTCATGTGATGCTCAGATTTACATTAGACTACTGCGATTAGCCTATAGCGGCGAGGCCCGGAGCGGTCACGTGACTGATGATGTCATGGCTGACTCATGGTTCTAAATTTAGCCTGCAGTATAAAGACACACAGCAGATTTCTCTCACACTTCACTTCTTTATTGTGTTCCAGTAACCTGCTGTGTCAGTAATAATAATAACAATAACAGTGAATATATAACTGCAGGAGATAATCCAGGTGTAGGTGTGATGTGGAGATGAAGTTCCTCAGGTGAAGATGAGAGCATTAGAATCACAATCCACCATTCACACTTAAACGTCCAGCCAATCACAGTCCAGTACTAACACTGAAGGTGCAAATTGTTATTCTGTGTTCGCACAAATCGTCGGCGCTTTACGATGTCCTACACATAGCCCCGCCCCCCGATTATCAGGCCCCACCCCCCCGACTAACATCCCAGCATCTGGGAAAACATCTGGGATTTTCTTCATACTAAAAGTACGTTTTAGTTTTCTTAGATTCGCAACGTTGCGTATTTCCGAGTCAGACTTGACCGTGTGTTGGGGGAGTGGGCGGGGCTTTGGTTTTATCTAGCAGGGTTCGATTGGTTGGAGAAAAGTGGTTGTACAGGTTGTCTCACCAGCTGCATGTGCTCCTGCTGAAGATGATCTCCGATCTCACGCAGCTTCCGTCCGATCTGCACTTCCACGCTCGTCCGATCCTCGTCTCTCTCATCCCCTTTCCCTTCGTCCTGCTGGTCTTCGTCTCCCGCTTCCTCCGACGCCGACGGGACGCGAGCGCCGAAACCAGATTCTCCTCCGGGAAAGAACACATCTGCACACGTGGGGAAATCGGTAAACTGTGAGTATCCTTTATAATAAAACTAGCTAAGTAGAGAAAAAAAGGGGGTGGAGTTCAGGTCTGCACTGATCAGCCAATCACCATCCACAATTTTTTTTCTTTTCACTTCAACAGCTAGTGCTTAGCAACGAATGATATAAAAACAGCTAAGCTGATTAGCTAGTTAGCGTTAACATTGCTAGTTAGCTAGTCTGTTGATTTAGCGTGCTTACACTGAAGAAGCCCTTGTGAATCGTCCGCGGATCCCGGCGGCGTGGAGAGGAAACCCAAACCCGCGGACCCGTGGAGCGACCGGTGGCGCAGACTGACTGCGTTCTGATCGAAGCCTGAGGTCCATAAGTGTGGCATCGTGTGAATCATCGGCATGTTCTCACTTCTGCTGTCTGCGATCGAGATCTGATTGGATGTAATCGGTAAAGGCGTGTCCTCCTCGTCATCCTCCATCAGCGGAAATCACCCTGAATAAAGAGGAAACAGAAGTAAATCTACGTTTATGTAATCAAAAGCCGTACATCCTGAAAGTATTGGCACACTTGAGTGGAAATACTTGTATAAAATGTTATCAAATAAACACTAAAATGTCAAACTCAAAGCTGTAACATCACATATTAGTTTATTAGAGGGTGCCATTAATTCTGCACACTACTGCCATTTGTAAAGTGTATAGATATAGATATTTTGTACGCGATTTGCTTTATTTTGCCAATTTTACAATCAGAAAATTTGACTAGCCAGACAGAGCGCTAATCCTGATTAGCCAGTTACACATGCTAGCTAGTTCAAGCTAATCCTATGACCTGTAAAGTCTAAAAATCTCAAAATGTATCATTTTATTCACAAATCCAGTGAAGATGTTTGTGTCACTGAGGTCAGAGCCTCACAATGACCTGAGAATGGCCTCTGTATATGTTGTGATGGAGGTGTTAGCGCCGCTCTGACGTCGCCGAAACTGCAAACACATTACAGTCAAATGAGGGAAAGTTCCAGTGTTCGGAGGAAAACAAAGCAGATGATTTAAATCCGCTCTATTCATAAAACGGCAAACCGGAGTGACGGGGAAAAAAACGTGACGTTTACTGTGAGTTATTGTTTTTTAACTCGGCTTTCAGCCTTGTGACTGTATGATGGTTACAGAGCATGCTAATGAGTATGCTAATGAGTATGCTAATGAGGAGACAGCGAGGACTTGTACTAATGAGGTGTAAAAATGAGTGATATGAAATAGCAATGAATACAATATTTAGCACTGTGTGGGTTCTGTGTTCAATCCTGAGCTCACAGCACAAGAATTACTCAGAATTATTCTCTTTTACCAGTATAACTTAATATTTACTACTGATAACATCACAAGCTAGCAGGTTACACATTGCTAACTGAATGTAACTCATTTTAACTCACTACAACTCAATATAACTCACTATAACTCACTTTAACTCACTACAACTCACTATATCTCAATATAACTCACTATAACTCACTTTAACTCACTACAACTCACTATAACTCACTATAACTGAATATATATCTCAATATAACTCACTACAACTCACTATAACTCAATTTACCTCACTATAACTCACTATAATTCATTATAACTTAATATATCTCAATATAACTCACTTTACCTCACTATAACCCACTACAACTCACTATAACTCATTATAACTCAATATATCTCAATATAACTCACTACAACTCGCTATAACTCAATTTACCTCACTATAACTCACTATAATTCACTGTAACTCAACAAATTTTAATATATAGCTCAACACCACTAAACTCAACATCAAACACCTCCACACTACCAAACTCTACATCAAACACCTCCACACCACCAAACTCTACATCAAACACCTCCACACTACCAAACTCAACATCAAACACCTCCACACTACCAAACTCTACATCGAACACCTCCACACCACCAAACTCTACATCAAACACCTCCACACTACCAAACTTTACATCGAACACCTCCACACCACCAAACTCTACATCAAACACCTCCACACTACCAAACTTAACATCGAACACCTCCACACCACCAAACTTTACATCAAACACCTTCACACTACCAAACTTTACATCAAACACCTCCACACCACCAAACTTAACGTCAAACACCTCCACACTACCAAACTTTACATCAAACACCTCCACACCACCAAACTCTACATCAAAAACCTCCACACTACCAAACTTTACATCAAACACCTCCACACTACCAAACTCTACATCAAACACCTCCACACCACCAAACTTAACGTCAAACACCTCCACACTACCAAACTTTACATCAAACACCTCCACACTACCAAACTTTACATCAAACACCTCCACACCACCAAACTTAACGTCAAACACCTCCACACTACCAAACTTTACATCAAACACCTCCACACCACCAAACTCTACATCAAACACCTCCACACTACCAAACTCTACATCAAACACCTCCACACCACCAAACTTAACATCAAACACCTCCACACCACCAAACTTAACATCAAACACCTCCACACTACCAAACTCTACATGAACTCCTGAGCATCCACATGCAGAAGGTCCGTCAGTCTTTTCTGTTTGTGACTGGACTCAGTTCATAAACATGCAATATTACACATCAACACTACTAATAAACCAAACAGACACACAATCATACACAACACACGCTCATTACACACTATAACACACTATAGCACGCTTATTACACACTATAACACTCATTACACACTATAACGCACTATAGCACGCTTATTACACACTATAACACACTCATTACACACTATAACACACTATAGCTCGCTTATAACACACTATAGCACGCTTATTACACACTATAACACTCATTACACACTATAACGCACTATAGCATGCTTATTACACACTATAACACACTCATTACACATTATAACACACTATAGCTCGCTTATAACACACTATAGCACGCTTATTACACACTATAACACTCATTACACACTATAACACACTATAGCTCACTTATTACACACTATAACACACTATAGCACGCTTATTACACACTATAACACACTCATTACACACTATAACACACTATAGCTCGCTTATTACACACTATAACACACTATAGCATGCTTATTACACACTATAACACACTCATTACACACTATAACACACTATAGCACGCTTATTACACACTATAACACACTCATTACACACTATAACACACTATAGCACACTCATTACACACTATAACACACTCATTACTCACTATAACACACTCATTACACACTATCACGCACCATAGCACGCTCATTAAACACTATCACACTATAGCACGCTTATTACACACTATCACACACTCATTACACACTAACACACTCATTGCACACTATAACACACTCATTACACACTATAACACACTCATTACTCACTATAACACACTCATTGCACACTATAACACACTCATTACTCACTATAACACACTCATTGCACACTATAACACACTCATTACACACTATCACACACTATAGCACAAAATTTGATTTGATGTGATTTGATTCATTACACACTATAACACTCATTTGAACACTAACACACTCATTACACACTATCACACACTATAGCATGCTCATTACACACTATAACACAGGCATTACACACTATCACACACTATAACACACGCATTACACACTATCACACACTATAGCACGCTTATTACACACTATCACACACTATAGCATGCTCATTAAACACTATAACACACTCATTACAAACTATAACACACTTATTACACACTATTACACACTATAGCATGCTCATTAAACACTATAACACACTCATTACAAACTATAACACACTTATTACACACTATCACACACTATAGCATGCTCATTACACACTATAACACACTAGCACGCTTATTACACACTTTCACACACTATAACACACTCATTACACACTTTAACACGATCATTACACACTATAGCACACTCATTACACACTATTACACACTATAGCACACTCATTACACACTATAACACACTCATTACACACTATCACACACAAACACGATCATTACACACTATAACACCATCATTACACACTATAGCACACTCATTACACACTATCACACACTATAGCACACTCATTACACACTATAACAAACTCATTACACACTATCACACACTAACACGATCATTACACACTATAGCACACTCATTACACACTATAACACACTCATTACACACTATCACACACTAACACACTCATTACACACTATAACACACTCATTACACACTATCACACACTATAACGCGATCATTACACACTATAACACACTCATTACACACTATAACACACTCATTACACACTATCACACACTATAGCACGCTCATTACACACTATAACACACTCATTACACACTATCACACACTATAGCATGCTTATTACACACTATCACACACAATAGCATGCTTATTACACACTATCACACACTATAGCACGCTCATTACACACTATAACACACTCATTACACACTATAACACACTCATTACACACTATCACACACTATAACACGATCATTACACACTATAACACACTCATTACACACTATCACACACTATAGCACGCTCATTACACACTATAACACACTCATTACACACTATCACACACTAACACGATCATTACACACTATAACACACTCATTACACACTATGACACGCTCATTACACACTATCACACACTATAACACGATCATTACACACTATATCATGCTCATTACACACTATAACACACTCATTACACACTATCACACACTATAGCACGCTCATTATATACTATAACACACTCATTATACACTATCACACACTATAACACGATCATTACACACTATAGCACACTCATTACACACTATAACACACTCATTACACACTATCACACACTAACACACTCATTACACACTATAACACACTATAGCACGCTCATTATATACTATAACACACTCATTACACACTATCACACACTATAGCACGCTCATTACACACTATAACACACTCATTACACACTATCACACACTATAGCACGCTCATTACACACTATAACGCACTCATTACACACTATCACACACTATAGCACGCTTATTACACACTATCACACACTATAGCACGCTCATTACACACTATCACACACTATAACACACTCATTACACACTATAACACACTCATTACACATTATCACACACTATAGCACACTCATTACAGACTATAACACACTCATTACACACTATCACACACTATAGCACACTCATTACACACTATAACACACTCATTACACACTATCACACACTATAGCACGCGCATTACACACTATAACACACATTACACACGATCACTCACTATAACACACTTTATACACACTATCACACACTTAACACACTTATTACACACTATAACACGCTCAATACACACGATCACTCACTATAACACACTCAATACACACTATCACACACTTTAACACACTCAATACACACTATCACACACTATAACACACTCAATACACACTATCACACACTCATTACACACTATCACTCACTATTACACACTATCTCACACTATAACACACTCAATACACACTATCACACACTATAGCATGCTCATTACACACTATAATACGCTCAATACACACAATCACTCACTATAACACATTAAATACACACTATCACTCACTATAACACACTCAATACACACTATCACACACTTTAACACACTCAATACACACTATCACACACTATAACACACTCAATACACACTATCACACACTCATTACACACTATCACTCACTATTACACACTATCTCACACTATAACACACTCAATACACACTATCACACACTATAGCATGCTCATTACACACTTTAATACGCTCTAAACACACAATCACTCACTATAACACACTCAATACACACTATCACACACTATAGCATGCTTATTACACACTATCACTCACTATTACACACTCAATACACACTATTACACACTATGGCACGCTTATTACACACTATCACTCACTATTACACACTCAATACACACTATCACACACTATAGCACGCTCATTACACACTATCTCACACTATAACACACTTAATACACACTATCGCACACTTAACACACTCATTACACACTATAACACACTCAATACACACTATCACACACTTTAACACACTATAACACACTATCACACACTATAACACACTATAACACACTCAATACACACTATCACACACTATCACACACTATAACACACTCAATACACACTATCACACACTATAACACACTCAATACACACTATCACACACTATAACACACTCAATACACACTATCACACACTATAACACACTCAATACACACTATCACACACTCATTACACACTATCACTCACTATTAAACACTATCTCACACTATAACACACTCAATACACACTATCACACACTATAGCATACTCATTACACACTATAATACGCTCAATACACACAATCACTCACTATAGCACACTCAATACACACTATCACTCACTATAACACACTTAATACACACTATCACTCACTATAACACACTCAATACACACTATCACACACTATAACACACTCAATACACACTATCACACACTCATTACACACTATAACACACTCAATACACACTATCACACACTATAAAACACTCAATACACACTATCACACACTATAAAACACTCAATACACACTATTACACACTCATTACACACTATCACTCACTATTACACACTATCTCACACTATAACACACTCAATACACACTATCACACACTATAGCATACTCATTACACACTATAATACGCTCAATACACACAATCACTCACTATAACACACTGAATACACACTATCACTCACTATAACACACTTAATACACACTATCACAGACTCAATACACACTATAACACACTCAATACACACTATCACACACTATAACACACTCAATACACACTATCACACACTATAACACACTCAATACACACTATCACTCACTATAACACACTCAATACACACTATCACACACTATAACACACTCAATACACACTCAATACACACTATCACACACTATAACACACTCAATACACACTATCACACACTATAACACACTCAATACACACTATCACACACTATAGCATACTCATTACACACTATAATACGCTCAATACACACAATCACTCACTATAACACACTCAATACACACTATCACTCACTATAACACACTCAATACACACTCAATACACACTATCACACACTATAACACACTATCACACACTATAACACACTCAATACACACTATCCCACACTATAACACACTCAATACACACTATCACACACTATAACACACTCAATACACACTATTACACACTATAACACACTCAATACACACTATCACACACTATAACACACTCAATACACACTATCACACACTATAACACACTCAATACACACTATCACACACTATAACACACTCAATACACACTATTACACACTCAATACACACTATCACACACTATAACACACTCAATACACACTATCACACACTATAACACACTCAATACACACTATAACACACTCAATACACACTATTACACACTATAACACACCCAATACACACTATCACACACTATAACACACTCAATACCCCTCATAACACATGCATTGCGCTCTGGGACACACTGTAGAAATATGGAAGGTGTGTGTGATAAAGCAGGGAAGAATCACACCAACCCCGTGAGACGATCTCACACACGTGCACGCACACACGCGCGCGCACACAAAAGCGCGCGCTGCGACACATCCCATAATAACAACAACAATAATAATAATAATTAGTTCTCATCATTAAACTGCGTCATTATCGTCATTAAAATGTCGGAAACTGTTGGAGCTCCGCTACTGATCATCGATCACCTGTTTTTCCCCTAAAAGCGCCATAATTATTTGCCCCCCACCCCAAGTCCTGATGATCATGTGACTTGTATCCATCTGATAGTTTTACATGTAAACACGTAGAAATCTGTGCTCAGGACAGGAAGTCACTCACCGCCACGCTCTCTCTCTCTCTCTCTCTCTCTCTCTCTCTCTCTCTCTCTCTCTCCTTTTCTCTCTTTCCTTTATAACGGGTTTATTTTATATATATAATAAATGTCTCCAGGTGAATGATGTCCACAGTGAAGTGTAAATCCGAGTGAAGCTTCTCCTCCTCCTCCTCCTTTTCTTCTTCTGCACCACCTTCTTCTCCTCGATGCTCTTCAACTTGTTTGTAAAGAAGCGCTTTTAAAACAAGCTCGTGTTTTGCCTGGACACGAGTCCGCTCGAAACCACACCCCCACTTGGTCACGTCACAATTTATGCTAATGAGTTTTAAAGGAGCTGCTCTGTTTTTTTTCCCCGTCTATTTTTTTTTTTTTGTTATTGGTGTTGTTTATTGGGTTTTAGTCTTTGGTGTTCATTTTTCTATTTCAATTTATTTATGTTGTTTGTTTGTCTCCCCCCCCACCCCCCAAGGCATAAAACCACGCCCCCCACCCCCGTGCATGCTTCTATCAACATATCCTACTTCCGGGTCAGTAGTGCCACGTGATCTGGGTGCATGGAGGCTACGTCGAGGTTCATGCATTTTACAAGCACAATACATGATCTTCTGATCTTCTAATGTTGCTTTCTTTCCTCCTCAGTGGTTCAGTATGTCAGAATCCTGGTCTCTTCACACATAAGGAACATCTCCGCAACCATCACAACATGAAACGTCTCGTTTCTTTTCACTTATACTTTTATTCAATGCGCTGAAAACATTTACAGAACATCTTATAGCAGCTATAAATGTCCCTTCTGTCACAGGACTATTTATAGTACTGAGAAACCACGAAGAAGCTCCAACGTCCTGAAGATGCTGCCAAACATAACAGCTTGGACACTGGAGACTCCATCCATAGGTGTTCCTTCTCGTGGGAACAGCGTATGAGTTAAACCCTGTACTACTGTCAGAGCTGGAATTAATCAACCCTTTCGACCAATCAGGATCCAGAACGCGTCAGTATTGTGCATTATTATTATTATTATTATTATTATTATATTATTATGAGCGTCGTTCTCGAAACGTTCTCGTGGAATGAATCATTCGAGCGAATGTATGTTTGTGGACTTGATCGTGATGTGTGATGATCAAACACAGGTTTATATCACGTCCATTCCTGTTGTTGCATTTTGTTTTTGTTTATAAAACACTTAGACCATATTCATGATCTTTTCCTTCCACAAATGGACTATATGATGGACAGGAGGCGAGTGATTGGATGCTGAGACCGAGCAAGTTAAGGAACACACACACACACACACACACACACACACACACACACACACACACACACAAAAGTGTGTATATTTTAACAAAAATCATTTCCACGCATCCCAGTTGAATCCTCCGTGGGAATTGTCACGTCTGAACACCTTGTGGTTGTAATTACACGTTCTCCGCGTGCGATTTTGCGTCAGGAAGAAAAGGAACGCTCCGGCGATCGCTGCGTGTTCCTCCCGAAAACGCACACTGCCTTCATTAACTGCAGCACTAACCCGTTTCTCGCACGTTCTCACGTTTTGGTTTTTTTTTTTGGTGAGAAACGCTTCATCCGAGGATGCTTCCTGGTGACGTCACTCTTCCGGGTGGGCAGCGTTCCTGCGCCTGCGCTCTCGCTCTGATCTCCGAGGTCAGAGCAGACCGAAGCAGAAAGACTTTCACGTGTTGTGTACTTTAGCACGTGTGCTCTCTCTACACAACGTTTACCTGGAAAAAAAAACCTGCTCGACCTTCCTAAGCGTCTTCCGTTTACATCATCGGTCCGGCGTCCCTCAGGCATGTGAGTGCTGATGGATATCGACAGGACAGACACATCTGGGAGGCTGCAGGCAGGATTTAGGTGCAGAAACAGCTGTAATGCACTCGTGCTGCGTTTGGAATGATGTCTGGTTATTACAACCTCCTGGAGGATCACTAGGCGACACGTGGAGGACAGGATTCAGGCCAGAAACGTCCATCTGAATCAAAGAGCAGGGCTGTGATGATTTCAGCACACACACACACACACACACACACACACACACACACACACAGGGCCGGAGAAGAAAAATAGATGGAAATAGACTGGTAGTGACTCTGTTTCCAGGGTAAATGAGGATGGGTAGGAACGAGGGGTGAGACAGGAGGCAAACGCGAACTCTGGCGCTGGTTCCATGGCAACAGCCTCATCATTGGCTCCTGAAAGGAAGTGGGAAAAAAAAGGACAGCAAAACAAGCGGCCCAGGAGATGCCACCTTCCTCACCATCTCCTCCTGTACCACTCCACTATCTTCTCCTCCCCACTATCTCCTCCTCCCCACCATCTCCGCCTCCAAACCATCTCCTCCTCCATCACTATACCATCTTCTCCTCCCCACCATTTCCTCCTCCATCACTCCACCATCTCCTCCTCCCCACCATCTCCTCCTCCAAACCATCTCCTTCTTCATCACTATACCATCTTCTCCTCCCCACCATTTCCTCCTCCATCACTCCACCATCTCCTCCTCCCCACCATCTCCTCCTCCAAACCATCTCCTCCTTCATCACTATACCATCTTCTCCTCCCCACCATCTCCTCCTCCATCACTCCACCATCTTCTCCTCCCCACCATCTCCTCCTCCAAACCATCTCCTCCTTCATCACTATACCATCTTCTCCTCCCCACCATCTCCTCCTCCATCACTCCACAATCTTCTCCTCCCCACTATCTCCTCCTCCATCACTCCACCATCTCCTCCTCCCCATCATCTCCTCCCCACCATCTCCTCCTCCACCACTCCACCATCTGTTCTCCACCACCATCTCCTCCTCCCATAACCCTCAACATCATCATCTTTATCATCATCACCATCATCTTTATCATCATCATCATCATCATCCTCAATATCATCCTTATACCATTATCTTCATCATCTTCCTCAACAGCCTCATCATCCTCAATATTGTCATTATCATCTCCTCACCATCATCACCATCCTTCTCAACATCATCTTCACCATCATTATCTTTATCATCATCCTTATATCTTCATCTTTATCATCATCCTCCGCTTCCTCCTCTTCCTCCTCCTCCCCACAGCTCTCCTGCTCTCTGCTCAGTTGTTTATCAGGTTTATTGTAAGATGTTATTAGGAGACTAAACTGTGATTCATCTTTAAGTAAATCCACATTAATTTATTGGCAACAAACAAAAAATAAAACCTAAAACTTTCCCACCGGAATGAACAGATAAATACATGTCTTTATCCTTAAACCTGCCTAGATACCGCTCCTACTTCCGGTTTCCGCCTCGCTCTGATTGGTCCAGCCGCTTAGCAACGGCGTGTGTCTCCTTGGCCAATGAAGCGCGACGCGTTCGTCACTCTTGACCAATCAGGACCGGCCCTGTCCGAGTGAGGCAGAAAACACTGACCCGGTAACTCGGCGCGCTTTCTGATTGGCTACGAGGCGTAGTCGCTTCTGATTGGCTGTTAATTACTATCTCCTGGTCATTCATATATTGCTCTTTTCTCTCAGTGTGTGTGTGTGTTTGTGTGTGTGTGTGTGTGTGTTTGTGTGTGTGTGTGTGTGTGTGTGTGTGTGTGTGTGTGTGTGTGTGTGTGTGTGTGTGTGTGTGTGTGTCGGGAAACGCCGTCCGGTCTGAGAGGAAAAAACATGGAGGAAAGAAAAGTTTTCCTCAGTAACACATAAAAACACTACTGATCCACGTGTTAACGTGACCAAATCATTATTATAATTAAAGTAATCTAATTATAATTACTTTATAAAAATCAGCATAAATCCTACACCAGGTCTTGTTTGTTGTCTTTATTCTCAGTACAATAATAATAAAATAAAATAAAAATTCTATAATAATGTACAATTCCTCATTCATTTAATCTTTTATTATATATTTTGGAGAAATCCGAAGTCCAGGTCGCAGGTCTGTGAGAAATGAAAACACACGTTACGGTGTGAACAAAAACTCAAAAACACGCAGGAACGTGAGAGTGAACGAGTGGATGAGTCCAAACATGAGATTTGTGTGTCTATCAGAAGAACGTGTGTAAGACCGAGAACATTAAAGGGTAGACGTGATCAGACTCCCTCCCCCTCACACTCACACATGGAGGTGGCTGTTTAATAGGGTTGTTTTGGAGCAGTGAAGGTACCAGAAAGTGAAAGTGAACCAACACATCTCCCAGTCCACACTTCACCACCGTACAACGAGACGATGATCCGAAGCGCACGTCTGAGTTCTGTACGTGTTATTCAGAGAGACGTCTGGAGTGATATCTATCATGGAACCACCTGCCCAGTCACCGCACCTCAATCTTACTAAACTGCTCTGAGATGAAGAAGAAACCTTCAACTAGTGAAGAACATGAAGAAACATGAACGTGTCTCTCAAACGCTCAGGGTTTCGAAACTTTCCAGCAAAACTGAGATTGGTGCAGTGAAGACCATGCAAATGATAAATAGAAAATAAAATCATGTATTGTATGTGAAGGTACTTATTAATACCCAGACCTTTAACCTTCATCAGATCATCAGATTCCAGGTGCAGTTCTACGTCCTTGTGGTTAGTTTTTAGTCGAAACACCATTTACTTTATTATGACTTTTTTTTTATCCATTGTACGACTGTGTATACTTTACTCACTGTATCATCACACTCATGCTTGTTGTACTCTCCAAAACCACACACACACACACACACACACACACACACACACAGCAGTATTTGTGGTATGGTTGAGTCATTCAGTGAAAGAATGGCTCCAGAGATTAGCAGCTCGTTCGCACAACACAAGACCACACCGAAATGTCAGGAGACGGAGATTACATCATGCCCAGAGACTGCATGATATCATCCTTCAGTGAAATTTGCATGTCGTTTAGAAAGCACACACACACACACACACACACACACACACACACACACACACACACACACACACCAGTTTAAAAATACAACAGCGAATTTCACACACTTACGGCAACAATTTGGTGTTGAACATGTTGTTAATAATAGCTAAAGAAAAATCACTGTAATATTGATATCAATTATATGTAATCAGTTAATCTAATAACGAATGCTGAATCTGATACAAAAGTGCTTATAAGGCTAACGAGCTAGCCAATTAACCAATTAGCTACTGGGCAGCTAGCGTTTGAGATCGAGATTAGCGATCTACACACTGAACCAGTGTTACCAGTCTGTGTGTTCTTGTTTTAATAACTGACTCTGACATTCTCCCATCGCTGGTCTACGCCAGTCTCATCCCAAATCCCAGCATTCCTAGCACCTGGGTCTCAGAGTAATCACATATACCTAGCTAAGGTTGGGTCAGGAATAACAGGAAGAGGTGGAAACCTGGACAAACATCCCATAATTTGTTTAGTGTCTCCAAAAATAGCCAGGATTCCACCCTCAGACACACCTGGTACACAGACGAAAGGGGAAAAAAGAAAAGATATAGAAGAGGAAAAAGCTTCTGTTTCTGTCAGGTGATGATCATGTAGTGTTGTTTTTAAAAGGTAAAAATAAAGACTTTTTGGTTTGATTGTTTGTTAGCCAGAGGCACTATAATAATGGCATCGTTTTGGTTTTCTTATTAAGCTGTAGTCCAAGAAGCTAGCTTATCAAGTTAGTTAGTCACTAATACAATAGCAGATTATAGAAGAATGACATGCTCAGAAGGTGGCGCTAATTAGCTGACTAGCACGCTAGCAGGTTTCTCACTAGGTACCGAAATGATACAACATATAACTAAAAACGGAATGCAGGTCGTGGTCGCACAATGATGATGTCACAGCAAGGAGATCGGGGGATGTGCTAGCTCAGCAATTAAAGTTCTGGTGGGTTTTTAGAGTGGAAGATCAGATGTTTAAGCCTCAGCCCCACCAAGCTGCCTCTGTTGGGCCCCTGAGCCCCTTAACCTTTTCTGCTTCAGTGATGCTGTTTAATGGCTGACAA
>NC_139601.1:17103869-17118869 GCF_946808225.1 Silurus aristotelis
AAAATATAAAATATACAGAATATGTTATGTTTTTTTGCTTTGCTTTTTCTGTGAAGACTTTGTGTTTTTGCCATAGTGCCAGAAATAAACATTTCCCAGAGTTCCTTTGAAATTCGACCCTGACATTTAGTATGTGTTCATTTAATTCAGTTCAGTGTTATTTGTAAAGCTTTTTTTAACTATTGTCATATTTTCACATCAAATAATTTTCAAATCAGCTTTACAGAAATAAACAGATTACAAATATTAATTTTAAATATGGAAATTCTCATCTGGGTGAAACCAAATGTCCATTAATGTTGGCGCAGTCTCCCTCCACAACCTGCTGACACCAGAGACCAGACAGAAGTAATTCCTTCAGTGGGGTTTAATTGGGGGCTATGTCAGAGATTCCCCCTTGGCTATGTTCACTGAATTCTGAAGTGAATGCTGGAATGCACTTTGGAATACCAGCAAACTTTCAGACTGGCATTAAGATTTCCACAGTTTTGTTTTACCATATACCATGTTTTCATTCATGTTATGTCCCCACCCGTCTTGTTATTGGTTTGTTTCCACATGTTTATTGCCTGGCTTCACTTCCCTGTCGATTAGTGTGTCTTAAATTTAATTAATGATGGTGTTTTAAATGATGTAAATCATCAGAACACCAAACAGAACCTTTGCCATGTTTCCACACGGACGGTTATTGAGGTGAAACCGGAGAAACTGTACCTCAGAACTTTCATACTGATTCCAGAATCAGAATATTTGTTTATAGACATTTTAGGTTTTCTATTCATACACTTATCATGTCTGTGAGGCGAGTATTCACTGGGATTCGGGTTGTTTTATTTATGTGTATATATTATTTATTAAAAATTGTTTAACTGTTTTGTACACTTTTACAGAGTGGGACAATATCTCACAACCTTTTGAAGGTATGTAAGAATACTGATGTACATATATATTATATTCCTGATGTAGAAAACAATAATGTGGTTTTGTTTTTAAGGATTTTGTATGTGGAAATTCTGTATTTAATGTAGCAGTAGACCAGTGGATGAATGCAGGATATTACATTTATATGATTACAGTTCTGTACCTGATCAGAGGAAATACACTGAACTTTATTTTCTTTTCTTTTCGACTTTATAAAATGGCTTGAAGAGAGAGGTAATCAATGTATATATTTATCAATAGTGCACTATATCACATTTCTTAGTATGGATGAATTAACTGTGTGTGTGTGTGTGTGTGTGTGTGTGTGTGTGTGTGTGTGTGTGTGTGTGTGTGTGTGTGTTATGATATTGTAGGAAACAGTCAACAGTATTGCAAGACGTGGTGTGAAAGTAAGAATCGTTTATTTATCCTATTTAAAATCAAAATCTCATTGTTTGGAAAAGTCATACATTTTGCACTCAGTTTGATTTCTGTTTTTTTTTTTCAGAAAGCTCACTTTATAAAGCTGTAATAAGTTTACTATATGAATCTAAATCTCTCTTCGTATGTGTGTGTTTGTGCATGTGTGGTAAAGATTTTTTTTTCTTTATGCTGTATGTATTCCACAGATTTGAAAAAATTTGGGACTTGTGAAGTTAGTTTGGAAGACAATTATTTAAAATAAAGTTATCATCTTTTTAAATGTTTTAAATTAGTGTAAGTAGGTAGTTGTACCAAATGAAGAGAACATCATCCAGACGCAGACCTGGGAGAGGAGAGAGGTGACAGAGAGAGAGAGAGAGAGAGAGAGAGAGAGAGAGAGAGAGAGAGAGAGAGAGAGAGAGAGAGAGAGAGAGAGAGAGAGAGAGAGAGAGAGAGAGAGAGAGAGAGAGAGAGAGAGAAGAGAATAACAGAAAGAGAAGGATATGGATTATTAAGTCTCCTGATTGTTGTATGAAAGTTAATGTCACTGTGCAGTTTGGACTCCGGCAAGACTCACTATAGCAGAATAACTAAAAGGGAGAACCAGAAGGTAATACAGACATGAGGATCTCTGGGATAAGAGACGATCCACCACACCACCATCAACAAACCTG
The DNA here is from genome assembly GCF_946808225.1 of Silurus aristotelis. Lineage (NCBI taxonomy): Eukaryota > Metazoa > Chordata > Actinopteri > Siluriformes > Siluridae > Silurus > Silurus aristotelis. The sequence continues at coordinate 17,105,888 of NC_139601.1, forward strand.
AGTGAACGTGTGAATGTGAGGGGACGACAGCATACAAATATACCAGTTCACCAAACACTCCATATCCATGATCCCTCCAGATCTGCTCCTTTACCTCACAAACACCTACTGACTAAACACTCCACTAAATAAATATGTGTTCAGCCTCGACTTGAACACTGAGACTGTGTCTGAGTCCCGAACACTGATTGGAAGGTTGTTCCATAACTGTGGGGTTTATAAGAGAAACATCTGCCCCCTGCTGGAGTCTTCATTATTTGAGGTACCAACAAATAGCCTGCACCTTTTGATCTATGTAGGCGTGGAGATTTTACAGGTCAAAGAATTTTAATAGACTTCACTCTTCTGGAAATCTTTCCAGTAGATGTACATTGTGGTTATTGGGATTAGTGATCATTCAGCTCTAAGAGTATTAGTAAGATCAGACATTGATGTCGGAGGAGGGAAGGAGTTTCCAGTTCCAGTTCATCCATAAAGTGTTCAGTGAGGTTGAGGAGGTCAGGGCTCAGTGCAGGACAGTCTTGCACTTCCACTCCAACTTCCACACCAACACCAACCAACATACCTTTAGGGGTCATATGGTTATAATGGTCATGGTAGCACATACTTTTAGTCATATAATGTGCCTCTTTAATGCACTGGTTTTTGCATTGATTATTGCTTTTGTTCAATATTTCTGTATTTTGTAGGTCAATCTGGCAGCTCGGATAGCTGTCAGGAACTGTGTTCTGGTAATGTCTATTAATATAAATTTGTGTTTAGATATTGAGTCATAGGGTCCTAAAAGCAGGACCATAAGTACTGGTCAGAATTTCCAGAAGACATTGTAGCTTTTCTTTATCTGTAGGTAATATAATAATAAAAGTTATCAATGGTAGTAATTTAAACCTAATCAGAGGTGTGTGGAACGTGTTGTGTAGATATGTGTTCACCGTGTGTACTGAGCAGTCAGTGTGAGCAGATTTTGCTGTTTGATGGAGGATTTACGGGACAAATACAAAATTCTTGTAGTAAGTCATTGTAGTTATTCATATTTTGTATTAATATTGTAGTATAAATTCATGATAATCTATAATAATTCTTTATTATTAGCATATACACATTTTCTTTTTTCTTTAAGAAAAAACAAATCTAGTTTACATTGCTTTTAGATCATTTTTTACTTGTTAATATTATGCAGACAACATTAATGCCACGTCAAACTGCAGGAATATCTATAACGGTAAGAAAAACCGATTCAGCACTCAGTACTAGATTCATGTTTATATTTATTTTCTGCATTTGATTTAAAGCTACTGGATGCAGGATTTTTCTTTCTTTTCACAGGATCGTCACCTTCCAACAAGTCAATCTGCATTTTATCATTTGATGTTAATGCTACTGACCTGACCAATGAAAGTAAGTTTGAAAGAGAGAGAAGAATGCATAGAATTAAGAAAGTCTTGAACATGTAGTATATACTGCAGTCTTCTGCTTTTGCTCTTAAACACACACTGAGTATCTGATCATTCTTTCTATCGTAGTTCATTTTTAAATCCAGTTTGTATATTTTAAAAAAGTATCTGTTTTTAATTTATTTTTATTCTCCCAGCCTGCAGCTTCTCAGACAGCGGCGTGTGGTTATCAAACAACAATAGTGAAGGCACTAATCAATATCAAATCAAAATCACCAGAGATACACATATCAGACCCACAACACCCGTCTGCTTTGTGAACGGATCTCAGAACTGCATGAACAGCAATGGTATGGAAATTTTGAAAGATCTGAGTCTCATGAAATAAAAACTTGAATATGATTATGAGGAAATGATAACATTAGATCATTCGTAATAGATTAAACTTAGTTACACGTCCCCCGGGTTTTCCAGCCAAGGTCTGGTAGCTCTATCACACCCCCAATCCCACACCCTTCCAGGAGGCAGCTTTGGGAGAACCAGTACGGGGTATCTGGGAATAATGATAGTCCACCTGGTGGGGGCTTCTCCTTCTTGATGGTTCTGTACTTGGACTCATACAATGAGAGCTTCAAGCACAGGGCATTCTTTTTTTACCACCTGGGGCACAATTACCACAAACCCTAACACATTAGTCTGAAGAAAAAAGAATTACAGAAAAGTTGAACCTAACAGAAGTAGCCGTTCATCTGTGCAAGGCTTTGGTCAGATTTATATCAGTGTGGACCACCAGGCTTCTTCAGTCCCTGCAGGACTCCTCAGTTACCCCCGTCTCCCCCATGTCTCCCCCATGTCTAGCAAAGCCTTTATTTTAGAGTTTACCCCGAGCCACAGTGAGCATTATGGATGAGCAGGTAAAGGCAAAAACAGATCGGAAAAGTAGTGAATGTTGTGTTAGCTTGTGTTACCGCTCGTGTTACAGTGTGTGTTATATTATGTGTGATCTGTGTATTTTACAGCATGGCTGATAAACTGCACTCAACCTGCAGGTATGTGAGAAATTTGTATTGTATGATTGTTATTATTACATTAATATCAGAATAATATTTCTAAATCTGTGTCTCTTGGTTATGGTAATGAAGGGCTTTTTGTATGTTTGATGTGATTTTGAAGGAAACATCATTTGGAATTGTGATAATATAACGTGTGTGGATCCCAAGAAGATTTGTCAGAGCGCTAAATACACAAACTGCAGCGGTGAGAACGAATACATCCTGCATTTTCTTCCGATTGTTTGTTTGTTTTTATTTATTCCGACTCGAATCCTGAACAAGGAAAAACATTATTACTCACAGACGCAAAAGAATAGGACTGCTTTAAAAAAAAAACATTTCTCATCATTGTACATCGACAAGGTCTATTCTGCTTGCAGGAAACACCTCAAATGATGACATCATCACATTAAACGGATCGTCTGCAGAGTGCTACAAGTGTGGAAATGCCTTCAAGAAAACAGAAGGACACCTTAATCTTAATTTCACATTTCCCCAAGAGTCTAATGTCAACTATTCGTAAGAAAATGTCTACTTCATTTATGTATTTCAGTTCATAGCATGGAATACAGGTGAACAAAACTGTGGATAAAAAATGTCCATTATTTAAACATCCAATGCACAAATCATGTTTTAATGATCTCCTGTGCAAAATGTCTGTAAATAACTGTAACACGACTGAATCCCAGGAACGTCCCTCAAGCGAATCTTTCACTTTGATGAACTTTCTTTCTCTCTCTGTTCTGAAGGGATCTAATAGATGATTTAAACAAGATGGTTTTGAAAGCGATGGAGAATAAGTCGTCGCTGTCCGTGTCCTTCAACAACATCAGTGGGATTTATGTAAAACCTCTACCTGGAACACACTTTGCACCTATCTACATCATGTACTCATATAATTATAAAGAGTTTAATGTAAGTGTGAAAAAAGTGTATTAAGAGTTTTAGAAGGGTGTTTAGACTTTTTATATTCACTGTTAGTGTATATGTGGGTGTGGTTGAACCTTGCTGTCGCATCTGCCACCTCAAGCCCAAGGGTTTCCGAGGTTCACACATCAGTGCTCTGTGACACATTTATTCTTCACCAACCACAGATCAGATATTTAATAAAAACGCACATTGCCCTTTTAGATCGTTGAGGATAAAACGCAGATGAGTGCTTTTCAGAGGACCTTCTCTGTCCCACAGGAGGCTTTCGAAAATGCGCACAATGCGAACAGCAGCACACTTTTTGCATCTCTGCTCAAATTTCCCACATTCCCGCAGGTACCCGCTTTCTGATTTCACAGACCCTGAAGATGACCTTGTAATGTTACTCAATGTATCTTACATTATATCCACATTCTATAAAGAATCCACTGTAATCGTTCTAATTAACTGTCACATTCGTTCTTGTCTTCTGAAAGGGCGATGAAAACTGCAGCCTGCTGAATGGTGAAGTTTACTCCATCGACATGGGAGAAGAAATATCAAATCTCACCAACACTTTCAATCTAACCTTCAGGAGCATTGACCTGGTATTAATATTAATGATTAAATAATAATAAATAATATATAAATAAATAAATAATAATAATAATAAATGATGATACAGTAATGGCACCTGCAGCTGCCACGGAACAGACAGGACACGAGGATGAAAATGCAGTTAAAGAGAAAACATTAACACATTAAGTCCAAACTGAGAAGGTTTTTTTCATTTGTAGCTTCATGAACCCATTCGGATACACGCTGAAGGAACCTGATGAGGTTCACTCCAGGTGTGGACAGGTTCCTCTCTAACTGCGTCTTATTTCTCTTTTTCTTCTCTGCAGAAGACCAGCTATCCTGAGTGTCGCTCCTGGGATGGAACAGGTTGTACAATTTCACTACATGTACATACAGTTACACAAAACAGGTCTTTCATACATTATTTGGCCCCAAAGTTTGTGGACACCTAAACATACGATTGGTATGTGCTTCTTTCTGAACTTTTTACATTTTTTTCCACATGTAGTTTCTTATTTGCACTTATAATAATCTCCATTCTTCTGGGAAGATGCTCCACTAGATTTTGTGAGATTTGATTCGGCCACAAGGGTGTGGAAATTTGAGTAGTGATGTAGGTGAGGTGAGGTGAGGAGGCCTGGGGTGAAAACTTCATGCAAGTGTGCAGAAGCACATATTGGCGGAAATGTTGGGTGTCCCAATACGTTTGGCCAAATATTAGATGCGTTTTTTTATTTTATTATTATTATTCGAGCAGCACGCCCCCTAGTGTCTTATTCTCTTTATACCACTAGCACCTAATTTCCCAATGATACATTTTTACCGAATGATGTCACGTTTCTGTAGTTACATTTGAGATTGTGGAACGAAATGAGACGATGTGGAACGACTCTGAGTGGTCATCATGTCAGTGATTATTGTAATGTCACTGATCCTGATCTTCTGACCTATCAGCTGTTGGGAAATGGATCGTTTGGTCTCAGTCGTTATTAACTGTTTGGTTTCATCAGGAGGAACTCCGAACTGGACAATTTCCGGATGCAACACGTCCTACACGAACGACTCTGTGACCTGCGAGTGCCAGCACTTGACTTTCTTCGCCGTGTTGATGGTGAAACCCTGTCATCTCCTTCACTTCCATCATTCTTTGCACATCCACACTGACACTCTTGCTTCGACCTGATGGTGCATGATGGGTTTTTTGAAAACACCTTAAAGTTTTTGCTTGATGATGTGTTTCAGACTCCTGTCACGTACCTCCCAAGCAGTGACCTCAATAATCTCACCTACCTCACCTCCATCGGGTGCGGCCTGTCCCTCTTCTTCCTCAGCATAGCTCTCTTCATGCACTTCCTGCTAAGGTAAAGGCTCACATGCTGTTCTTCGGTACGTTCTTGCTGAATATCTCGTTCCGGATTGATTTATTCCGCTTCGCTCCACTGTAAAGGCTTTCTGCCCAAACTCACGAGGGTGTAGAACATCTCTGTAGACACCAACATTCCCGAAGATCTGGCAGTTGGTGTGACGGTTGAAGTGAAAGGAGTCGGAGTGTCCTGGACCTCACCAACCCCACTGAGCAGCTTCAGGATGAACTGGACCTGGAGAGTCCTATCCTTACCTTCTCCAACCTCAGTGATTGGTGCCCTTGTATCTGAATGATCACTAATCCCCTGATCCACGTCCTGAAATCCAGTGGAAAGTCTTCTCAGAAGAGTGAAGGAGCTCGTTATAACGAGAATTAGTCTGGACCGAGATGTTCAGCATGGGCATATGGGTGTGAGGGTCGGGGGGGCACCTCATCTACACATCTTAGTTTCAGTGTTGTAACTGTGTGTGTGTGTGTGTGTGTGTGTGTGTGTGTGTGTGTGTGTGTGTGTGTGTGTGTGTGTGTATGTATGTATGTATGTGTTAGTGTGTGTGTATGTGGTTGATTGTTTGTGTATGTGTTTGATAGTGTGTGTGTGTGTGTGTGTGTGTGTGTGTGTGTGTGTGTGTATGTGTTAGTGTGTGTGTGTGTGTGTTAGTGTGTGTGTTAACACGTGTGTTAGTGTGTTTGTGTGTTTGTGTGTGTGTTAATGTGTGCGTATGACTGTCTCTTTGTCTTACTGTGTGCGTGTGTGTTACAGTGTGTGTGTTTATGTATGCGTTTGATAATGTGTGTGTGTTTGTGTGTTAGTGTGTGTGCGTGTGTGTATGTGTTTGATAGTGAGTGTGTGTGTGTGTAAGTGTGTGTGTGTGTGTGTGTGTGTGTGTGTGTTTGATAGTGTGTGTGTGTGATTGATAGTGTATGTGTTTGTGTGTTACTGTGTAAGTGTTTGATTGTGTGTGTGTGTGTGTGTGTGTGTGTGTGTGTGTGTGAGATAGTGTATGTGTTTGTGTGTGAGATAGTGTATATGTGTTACTGTGTTTGTGTGTGTGTGTGTGTGTGTGTGTGTGTATGTGTGTGTGTGAGATAGTGTATGTGTTTGTGTGTTACTGTGTATGTGTTTGATTGTGTGTGTGTGTGTGTGTGTGTGTGTGTGTGTGTGTGTGTGTGTGTGTGGACACTGATCTGGTGGATGATTCTCGGCTCCTCTTCATGGTTTGTCCCAGGAAAGGTCGATCGAGTGTCTCGGTCCACATCCTCATCAGCCTGTTCCTGGCCCTGTTCCTGCTGAACCTCAGCTTCCTGGTAAACGAGTCGGTGGCGAACACGGGGAACGAGATCGGCTGTAAGTTCTCCGCGGGGGTGATGCACTACTCCATGTTGTCTGCATTCTCCTGGTTTGGCCTGCAGGCGCTGCACCTGTGCCTCCAGCTAGCGCAAAACGTGTCCAGCATCCAGAACTACGTCGTGAAACTGTCCATCCTCGGCTGGGGTGAGTTCAGAACAGGAGGACACGTCTGCTGTGGACACAGAAAGACAGAGTGATGAGAGCCACTGTGATCTTTGACCTCTGCCCTTTTTTTCAGTGCCTCCTGCCCTCGTGGTGACGGCCACATTCATTTTTCAGAAATACAACAAATTGACCATCGTCTCTGATACAAAAAACAGCTCAATGTGAGTATCAGGGAAGCTCCACCCCTTTTTCCATGTCATATACGATTTCTCGGTTTATACTCTCATCATTCTCGCAGGTGCTGGATCACCGATCCGGTAGTGCACTATGTGGTAAACATCGGATACTACTCCATCATCTTTCTCTTCACCTTCTCCACCTTCGTGGTGATGCTGCGCTGGCTCTGGCTGCTCAGAACCAAAAAGCCAAACATCGCCATGTCCAGGAAAAAGTCCAGACCCTCGGATGCTATGACCATCATGGGCCTGTGCTGCATCCTAGGACTGAGCTGGGGCTTCTGTTTCTTCGCCATTGGGCCCATGCAAATTCCCGCCTTATACATCTTCACCATCCTCAACTCACTTCAGGGTGAGTCTGGACTATTATAATATAACCTTCTATTCTCTTCATTCCTGTCTGTGATCCAGCGCTCTGTTTCACTACACTTCTCTATAATACTGATGCTTTCTACAAATCTGGCATCATAATGATGGGGTTAAGAGGTGGATTGGTTCAGGTAGAACATCACTGAAGGCCTGGGGGTGAAATAAACTTCACACCGCTGACTTACATCCATTACACATCTGATTTTGCATGTGTCGGTCAGATGATTCCTCGTTTCTCTCCTCAGGATTCTTCCTGTTTATTTATTACTACAAGTCCAGCAGGCTGGTTGGTGAAGCTGACGCGTTGAAGGAGCAGAGCAGCTACACCACCGAGGTCACGGAGGTGGAACGTACGGCAAACACAAAACCTTTTAAACCAGGACCGGCGCCAGAAAGTGTGTACAGATACACACTCTATTAGTGGATTTCACTTATACCGATATCTAGTTTGGATCATACTTGCTGATAACCAATTAATCAACCAATTTTAAAATGCATACTGGATTAAAAAAACAAAAACAAAAAAACACTATGTAAATTAGTACTGAACTTTATAAAAAGAAATTTTTAAATGTGCTAACTGAAATAAATATGAACATATTAATTATATCAATAAATATTGAGGAAAATAAAAGACATGCATTCAAACTGAAACAAAAAATAACACTCCAAATAAATACTTCAGTATTTACGTCAGTAATTCGCCTCTAAAGGCTGCTCTCGTATTGTATAACACAACGCGGAAAAACTATCTATGGATTTTTGCTGATGCTGAGATTTACTCTATATATATATATATACAGTGGGTACGGAAAGTATTCAGACACCCTTAAATTTTTCACTCTTTTTTATTTTGCAGCCATTTGCTAAAATCATTTAGGTTCATTTCTTTTCCTCATGAATGTACACATAGCACCCTATATTGACAGAAAAACACAGAATTGTTGACACTGTTGCAGATTTATTAAAAAAGAAAAACTGAAATATCACATGGTCCTAAGTATTCAGACCCTTTGCTCAGTATTTAGTAGAAGCCGCCTTTTGATCTAATACAGCCAGGAGTCTTTTTGGGAAGGATGCAACAAGTTTTTCACACCTGGATTCAGGGATCCTCTGCCATTCCTCCTTGCAGGTCCTCTCCAGTTCTGTCAGGTTGGACGGTAAACGTTGGTGGACAGCTATTTTTAGGTCTCTCCAGAGATGCTCAATTGGGTTTAAGTCATTGCTCTGGCTGGGCCATTCAAGAACAGTCACGGAGTTGTTGTGAAGCCACTCCATCGTTATTTTAGCTGTGTGCTTAGGGTAATTGTCTTGTTGGAAGGTAAACCTTCAGCCCAGTCTGAGGTCCAAAGCACTCTGGAGAAGGTTTTCGTCCAGGATATCCCTGTGCTTGGCCGCATTCATCTTTCCCTTGATTGCAACCAGTCGTCCTGTCCCTGCAGCTGAAAAACGCCCCCACAGCATGATGCTGCCATCACCATGCTTCATTGTTGAGACTGTACTGGACAGGTGATGAGCAGTGCCTGGTTTTCTCCACACATACCGCTTAGAATTAAGGCCAAAAAGTTCTATCTTGGTCTCATCAGACCAGAGAATCTTATTTCTCACCATCTTGGAGAACTCCATGCGGGTTTTCATGTGTCCTGCACTGAGGAGAGGCTTCCGTCGGGACACTCTGCTATAAAGCCCCACTGGTGAAGGGCTGCAGTGATGGTTGACTTTCTACAACTTTCTCCCATCTCCCGACTGCATCTCTGGAGCTCAGCCACAGTGATCTTTGGGTTCTTCTTTACCTCTCTCACCAAGGCTCTTCTCCCCCGATAGCTCAGTTTGGCCGGTCGGCTAGCTCTAGGAATGGTTCTGGTCGTCCCAAACGTCTTCCATTTGAGGATTATGGAGGCCACTGTGCTCTTAGGAACCTTAAGTGCAGCAGAAATTTTTTTGGAACCTTGGCCAGATCTGTGCCTTGCCACAATTCTGTCTCTGAGCTCTTCAGGCAGTTCCTTTGACCTTAATGATTCTCATTTGCTCTGACATGCATTGTGATCTGTAAGGTCTTATATAAACAGGTGTGTGGCTTTCCTAATCAAGTCCAATCAGTATAATCAAAAATTTCTGGACTCAAATGAAGGTGTAGAACCATCTCAAGGATGATCAGAAGAAATGGAAAGCACCTGAGTTAAATATATGAGTGTCACAGCAAAGGGTCTGAATACTTAGGACCATGTGATATTTCAGTTTTTCTTTTTTAATAAATCTGCAAAAAGGTCAACAATTCTGTGTTTTTCTGTCAGTATGGGGAGCTGTGTGTACATTCATGAGGAAGAAGAATGAACTTAAATGATTTTAGCAAATGGCTGCAATATAACAAAGAGTAAAAAATTTAAGGGGGTCTGAATACTTTCCGTACCCACTGTATATATATATATATATACACATTTCTATACTTATATATAGAGTAAATTTTAGAAAATGGGACATTAACTTATGTGATGATGTATTTATCTCTATATATGTCAAAAAGATAAATATATATTTTTTTCTTTCTTCTAATAGTCTCTATTCAACTTGATATTATTGTGAGATTTTATGACTAAAGTGCTATATTCCTACTTTAATTGATTTTTATTTTATTTTATGTATACACTTCACCGTGAATTATACACAACGTTCAGGTGGCTGTATTTATTGTATTCCATTCGTTTTTTTCCCGAACCTGGGAATTCTATCAGTCTGTAAATTAAAGAAGATATGATGAACTTATGTGTCATGATCTGTGTGATGATGATAATATTTTATAATTAAAAAGATCAGGACGATCACAAAATCTATTAAATATCATAATATTTAAAAAACCACATCATTCAGGACAAATTCCATTTTAGGAAACACAACATTACAGACTAGCAAAGATACTTAAAGAGCCAGAAGTATTTTCCCCCGACCTGTGTCCTCATATAATGTTACAATGAGCTCAGCTGCTCTATCACGATTCATCAGGAGTCCAAGTAACACACACACACACACACACACACACACACACACACACACACTTTCTCTGTCTTATCTGTCTCTCATCTCTTTTTCATCTCTCTCTTTACAATTACAGTAAGCTCCTCCACTCTTCTACATAGGCTTACCACTAGATTCTGAAGCATGACTTTGGAGATTAATGATCTTTCAACTACAAGTGCATTACTGAGATCAGACTCTGATGTTGGAGGAGGGAAGGAGTCTCCAGTTCCAGTTTATCCCAAAGCTGTTCATGGGGGTTGAGAAGGTCAGGGTTTGGTGCAGGACACCAGAGAACATTGAGGTGGTTCACTTTGGTGGAGCTGAGGATTGTGAACGGGATCATGGTTACGCTGGAGCAGGGTTCAGGAATCTCAGTTCTTATGGAGAAGAGATAAGAATTAGATATCACGGTGCACATACTTTTGGCCATAAAGTGTATTTCAGAAGGACCTCTCTGGTCATATTTGCGTGCGTCATGACGTCAGAGGCCTCTGCGTGCCTACGTATACGGAAGTCTAGTCGCGCGGCAAATTTCAGTGTGAGTTCGGCGGCTTGTGGATGCGGTGCGCGCGCTGAGGTTCGGATTCTTTATTTATTATTATTTATTGTTATTTATTATAATCTTTATTCAGATCTCAGGTGTTTAGGGTGTGTAATGAGTTACTGAGTGAAAACAGAGACTTTTCGGCTAAAACGTCGCGACGGCTTCGGTTTAGTTTAGAAATATTAGATTGTATTTAGTTGTTAAACATTCACATACTTTTGTAGCGAACAGATTATTAAACATTGTTTTTCTGATGTATTGTTATTATTAATAGTAGTAGTTATCGTGTTAACATTAATGTTTAAGGAATGAGAGGAACTGCATAAACACGAGTGAATCCCAAATACCTGTGGACTTTCTACACTAGTGCACTGGGTAGGGAGCAGAAACAATGACGTCAGCGCTCTACTTAGTGCACACGGGGTCGAACCGAGAGTAATTTGGAATACGGCCGTTTGTTTGGGTGGGCTGCCATTTTATTTTGTGTAATTTTCACGTGTCTGTTTATTTACACACACACACACACACACACACACACTCCTTTCACTCATATACACACACACACACACACACCTTTCACTCATATACACACAAACACACATTTACATTAGTACACACACACACCTTTCACTCCTATATACACATACACACACACACCTTTACATTAGTATACACACACACACCTTTACATTAGTATACACACACACCTTTCACTCCTATATACACATACACACACACACCTTTACATTAGTATACACACACACACCTTTACATTAGTATACACACACACCTTTCACTCCTATATACACATACACACACACACACCTTTCACTCATATATACACATACACACACACCTTTACTTCAGTATACACACACCTTTCACTCATTTACACACACATTTACATTAGTATACACACACACACCTTTACCTTTACACTCTTATATACACATACACACACACACACACCTTTCACTCATATATATATATATATATATATATATATATACACACACCTTTACATTAGCATACACACACACACACCTTTCACTCCTATATACACATACACACACACCTTTCACTCCTATATACACATACACACACACCTTTACTTCAGTATACACACACCTTTCACTCATTTACACACACATTTACATTAGTATACACACACACACCTTTCACTCCTATATACACATACACACACACCTTTCACTCCTATATACACATACACACACACACACCTTTCACTCATATATACACATACACACACACCTTTACTTCAGTATACACACACCTTTCACTCATTTACACACACATTTACATTAGTATACACACACACACCTTTACCTTTACACTCTTATATACACATACACACACACACACACCTTTCACTCATATATATATATATACACACACACACACCTTTACATTAGCATACACACACACACCTTTCACTCATATATATATATATATATACACACACCTTTACATTAGCATACACACACACACACCTTTCACTCATATATATATATATATACACACACCTTTACATTAGCATACACACACACACACCTTTCACTCATATATATATATATATACACACACCTTTACATTAGCATACACACACACACACCTTTCACTCATATATATATATATATACACACACCTTTACATTAGCATACACACACACACCTTTCACTCATATATATATATATATACACACACCTTTACATTAGCATACACACACACACACCTTTCACTCATATATATATATATATATACACACACCTTTACATTAGCATACACACACACACCTTTCACTCATATATATATATATATATACACACACCTTTACATTAGCATACACACACACACACCTTTCACTCATATATATATATATATACACACACCTTTACATTAGCATACACACACACACCTTTCACTCATATATATATATATATATACACACACCTTTACATTAGCATACACACACACACACCTTTCACTCATATATATATATATACACACACCTTTACATTAGCATACACACACACACCTTTCACTC
>NC_139601.1:17128869-17158869 GCF_946808225.1 Silurus aristotelis
CATACACACACACACACACACACACCTTTCACTCTTATATACACATACACACACACACCTTTCACTCTTATATACACATACACACACCTTTCACTCTTATATACACATACACACACACACCTTTCACTCTTATATACACATACACACACCTTTCACTCTTATATACACATACACACACACACACAGCTTTCACTCTTATATACACATACACACACACACACAGCTTTCACTCTTATATACACATACACACACACACACACCTTTACATTAGTGTACACATGCACTCTTATTTATGTTTATCATATACACTGACCTTTACACAGTGTAAAGTGTGTGTGTGTGTGTGTGTGTGTGTTAGAGCAGGTGGTGGAGATGGCGATGAGTGCAAGTCGAGTGGAGGTCGAGGCTGATGTGGAGGAGGAGGAAAGTTTCGGCCCACAGCCTCTGACCCGTCTGGAGGTATGAGACCAATATCTACTACACTCCATCTCTCTCTCACACACACACACACACACACACACTCACTCACACACACACTCACAAGTCACCGTGTGTGTGTGTGTGTGTGTGAGCTACAGCAGTGTGGGATCAGTGCAAGTGATCTGAAGAAGCTGGAGGATGCAGGGTTCCACACCATCGAGGCCGTGGCCTACGCTCCTAAAAAAGAGCTGCTGAACATCAAGGGCATCAGTGAGACCAAAGCTGACAAGATCCTGGTGAGGAGCGAAAATAAACACACCCCCAACTGCCTCTCCTCAGCTGTCTGTCTCTCTGTGATCCTCGATCTCAGTCGCACTATCTCCATCTACGTGTGTGTGTGCGTGTGCAGGGCGAGGCGGCTAAGCTGGTTCCGATGGGGTTCACCACAGCGACAGAGTTTCACCAGCGCAGAGCCGAGATCATCCAGATCTCCACCGGCTCCAAAGAGCTCGACAAACTGCTGCAGGGTGAGAACGGCACACACACACACACACACACACACACACACACACACACACACATAAACATGGCAGAACTGAACATGTGTGTGTGTGTGTACAGGTGGTATTGAGACGGGCTCCATCACAGAGATGTTTGGGGAGTTCCGTACAGGGAAGACTCAGCTGTGCCACACACTGGCAGTGACGTGCCAACTTCCCATAGACCAGGGTGGAGGAGAGGGCAAGGCCATGTACATCGACACTGAGGGCACCTTCAGACCTGAGAGACTGCTCGCTGTGGCCGAGAGGTGTGTGTCACTGTGTGTGTGTGTGTGTCACTGTGTGTGTGTGTCACTGTGTGTGTGTGTCACTGTGTGTGTGTCACTGTGTGTGTGTCACTGTGTGTGTGTCACTGTGTGTGTGTCACTGTGTGTGTGTCACTGTGTGTGTCACTGTGTGTGTCACTGTGTGTGTCACTGTGTGTGTGTGTCACTGTGTGTGTGTGTCACTGTGTGTGTGTGTCACTGTGTGTGTGTGTCACTGTGTGTGTGTGTGTCACTGTGTGTGTGTGTGTCACTGTGTGTGTGTGTGTCACTGTGTGTGTGTGTCACTGTGTGTGTGTGTCACTGTGTGTGTGTGTCACTGTGTGTGTGTGTCACTGTGTGTGTGTGTCACTGTGTGTGTGTGTCACTGTGTGTGTGTGTCACTGTGTGTGTGTGTCACTGTGTGTGTGTGTCACTGTGTGTGTCACTGTGTGTGTCACTGTGTGTGTCACTGTGTGTGTCACTGTGTGTGTCACTGTGTGTGTCACTGTGTGTGTGTGTTATTTACACATTAATCCACTACACACACGGGAAAAACTCTTATTGTAGTGTGTGTGTGTGTGTGTGTGTGTGTGTGTGTGTTACAGGTACGGGCTGGTTGGCAGTGATGTTCTGGATAATGTAGCTTATGCTCGAGCTTTTAATACGGACCATCAGACTCAACTGCTCTATCAGGCTTCAGCTATGATGGCTGAGTCCAGGTAACACACTCACATTACACACACACACACACACACACATACACACTCTCTCTCTCACAGACACACACACACACAGGGCTGCTGCAAACTTGGAAAAACCAGCAGGTTACACAGCGAATCCCCCCCCCCCCCCCCCTCTCTCTCTCAGGTATGCACTGTTGATAGTGGACAGTGCCACTGCGCTCTACAGGACGGATTATTCAGGACGAGGCGAGCTCTCGGCCCGTCAGTGTCATTTGGGACGTTTCCTCCGCATGCTGCTTCGTCTCGCTGACGAGGTGCGTCTTCTAATCTACACTTTACACAGAGACTTCATATCGTTTATCATCTCACTGAGCTTTCTGGGGTTTTCTTTCTGTGTAGTTTGGCGTTGCTGTGGTCATCAGCAATCAGGTGGTCGCGCAGGTGGACGGGGCGGCCATGTTCTCCGCAGATCCTAAAAAACCCATCGGAGGAAATATTTTAGCGCACGCCTCTACCACCAGGTCAGAAACCTCATCAGTGCACTGTGGGCGTGTCCCAAACCACACACCCTATACACTATATAGTCCCTTATCATCCCAGTGTGGGCGTGTCCCAAACCACACACCCTATACACTATATAGTCCCTTATCATCCCAGTGTGGGCGTGTCCCAAACCACACACCCTATACACTATATAGTCCCTTATCATCCCAGCGTGGGCGTGTCCCAAACCACACACCCTATACACTATATAGTCCCTTATCATCCCAGCGTGGGCGTGTCCCAAACCACACACCCTATACACTAAATAGTCAAGTCAAGTCAAGTCAAGTTTATTTGTATAGCGCTTTTCACAACAGACATTGTCTCAAAGCAGCTTTACAGAAAACAACAGTGAAGGTGAATGGTGTGCGTTTGTCCCTGATGAGCAGCCGTGGCGACAGTGGCAAGGAGAAAACTCCCTTAGATGATATGAGGAAGAAACCTTGAGAGGAACCAGACTCAAAGGGGAACCCATCCTCATATGGGTGACATCAAGAGTTTGGTCATAAATCTTTCAACAATACAGAACAATTTGTGATCATCATAGATCCAGCATCAGCTTCTCCATGCCAGGGCCTTTAAACACTCGGCATCTACTTCTCCATGATCATCCATAGGTCCATAATCTTCCCGAGGTGAGACGTGACTGGAGCTGGCCAAACCTCAGGAAGCCTCGGGATGGGGAGAGAAAGAGAAGCAGTGGAGAGGAATTAGCGTAGCTGCTGTTCATGATATTAACAGCACAAGTTGATAATGTGCATGTGATCAGATGTTCTGGAGCACAAGGTTGTGATGTGATGTGTGTGATGTGTGTTATGTGTAGGCTTTGCTAAAAAGATATGTTTTTAATCTACACTTAAACTGGAAATAGTCCCTTATCATCCCAGCGTGGGCGTGTCCCAAACCACACACCCTATACACTAAATAGTCCCTTATCATCCCAGTGTGGGCGTGTCCCAAACCACACACCCTATACACTATATAGTCCCTTATCATCCCAGTGTGGGCGTGTCCCAAACCACACACCCTATACACTAAATAGTCCCTTATCATCCCAGTGTGGGCGTGTCCCAAACCACACACCCTATATAGTCCCTTATCATCCCAGTGTGGGTGTGTCCCAAACCACACACCCTATACACTAAATAGTCCCTTATCATCCCAGTGTGGGCGTGTCCCAAACCACACACCCTATACACTAAATAGTCCCTTATCATCCCAGTGTGGGCGTGTCCCAAACCACACACCCTATACACTATATAGTCCCTCATCATCCCAGTGTGGGCGTGTCCCAAACCACACACCCTATACACTATATCAGTGGTGGCCAACCAGTCAGAGACCGGAAACCACATTTTTTACTGGGTTACCGCAAAAAAACACATCATACACATGGGCACACATGAACATCACCCATCCCTTCCTCTTACACACACACACACACCTCTGCTCAGCCAGATTTATTGTAAATATCATACACCAACATAATGACAGTCATTTTCAACAATGAACACTGCACTGTCTCACACACACAAACTCTGTTTAACCAAGTCCACAAACAAAAATATAATAATTTACAATAGCGTTTTTCTTTTACTCTGCATGTTACTTAGTGGGACTTTTGGCATCCTTGCCTTAAACAATCCCCTTCAAATCTGCCTCGTATTCCGTTGTTTCCACTCGAAGCAATTCTTTCACATGTGTGTCAGTCAGTGTATTTACTATGTAGTCCATCATTGATATATTATGGGTGTTTCCCACACCATGTTGCCTACATAGGCCTTATAACTCATGTCTCACACTGTGACTTGTCCCTCAGGCTGTATTTGAGGAAGGGGCGTGGTGAAACTCGGATCTGTAAGATTTACGACTCTCCCTGCTTACCCGAGGCCGAGGCCATGTTCGCCATCAACGCAGACGGAGTCGGAGACGCTAAAGACTAAAGAACCACCGGTGTGTGTGTGTGTCAGGCTGAGGAATCTTTTGGTGTGTGTGGTTGGGGGGGCTTCAGAGAGAGGGCATTACATTTGTTTCAGTTTTTCTTTATGTTGATAAAACAATAAACTACATTTCAGTTTTTTTTCTGTTCGTCATTTCTGGATTTTTCTTTGTACTTCTTTCTGTATATAAAATGATTAAATGTTTTATTGCTGCTCGTGATCACGTGTGTTTTTAAGTTTGATCTAATGTGTGAAAAGCAGTCAAACCCTGTCAGTTCAGTATGGCACCGTTATGGGTGAGGTACAGAAACCACGCCCCCTTATGATGATTGACAGTGCCAGTAAAGGAGGCATGCTCTGTGCTAACAGTACAGGCCACGCCTCCTTCACTACATCTGGATGTTATAGGCCACACCTTCTGCACTGGTATTGAGCACACAGGCCACACCTCTTTTTAAAATCTTATATCTGTATAATATTACAGCAATACCACATACAGACTGTATTATTATTGTCAGGTAGAGTTTATTTCCTTCGTTACACACACACACACCAGTTACACCTGAAATAAATACTTTCATTATGTAGTAAATAAAACACACACACACTGGTCAGTTAGCAGGATGTTTCACATCATCTACTCATAAAACGTGGGTCCCTCAGTAGGTGACCTTCTCCTCTTGGTCAGTTTTCATGTTACACACTCGAGCTTCCATTGGAATGATCCATTATGGTGTATGGGGGGGGGGGGGGTCTTTACACCTTTTTAGGTGGGCAGTTGATCAACCCCTGTAGCTCCGCCTCCAATCCTGTGAGCTTCGCCTCCTGTGGATGTGTATATGATCATTTCAGTAATCTGAACTTCACTTCGGGCCATAAACAGTGACGCGCAACAGCAAAGCGGGGCTACGTCACCTGGTGGGCGTCCGGGGGGGTGTCTAACGCCAGGCCCGCCCAGTTCCTCGCTTCTGATTCGTTCCCTAAATCTTTATGACACTGAAAATCACACGGAGGATAAAGATATAAAGGAAAGAAAAAAAGAAAGAAAGGGAGGAAAGAGGGAAAGACGAAGGAAATGTAAACCTTGGCGATGTAGAGTCTCACTGCTCGGGAAAATCCTGGCTTCAGTTCCTCGGCCTACACACACACACACACACACACACACACACATCAGGGGCAGTTCTGTGCTAACAGATCTTTTCTAACATGTTGGTGTTGTACAGAGCTGTGTGTGTGTGTGTGTGTGTGTGTGTGTGTTGGACCTTGAGGAAGTTCTCCAGAGCGTGTTGCAGAGAGGAACATGGAGGAGTTTCATAGATAGCAGCTGCTGCCTTCTGCTCCAACCATGACAACCTGCTGATCTACAGAGAAACATGGAGACGTGGGTCAACTCTGCCCCCTAGTGGGCATCCTTGGTAATCCTTCACATTGGTATTAAAGTGTGTGTGTGTGTGTGTGTGTGTGTGTGTGTGTGTGTGTGTGTGTGTGTGTGTGTTTTACACACACCTCATAGCACCAGCAGCCCAGCAGGTAGAAACACAGCGGGTCATCGTCTCTCAGTGCCAAAGCGCGATCCAGGTGTTCCTGACCCCACACACACACACACACACACACACACACACACACACACACACACAGGTTGTACAACTGACCAGATACAGAGAACACCCACTAAATCAAACACACAGACACACCTTCAGGATGTAGCTGCTCTTTAGTTTACTGTGCATGCTGCCATGCTGAGACGTCTGACTGGTCAGCACAGCAAACCTAATACACACACACACACACAGGAAAAAGGATGACGTTTAAATACATATGTCGTGTGTGTGTGTGTATCAGACATTTACCATTTATGGCAGTTGGTGTTCAGTGTGTTCCTCTGAAGCACAGACTCCGCCTCCTCACGACCTGCAGGGTCACAGGTCACATGCTCACAAGTGATGAATACACAATTATTCCCCATAATATTTACGTGTGAGTGTGTGTGAGAGTGTGTGTGTTCACCTTGTTCTGCGTAGCTCTGCCTCTCTTCCTCGTCCTCTGCAATCTCGCACATATCGTTGTAGGCTCGAGCCAGTCGCCATAGAAACTCGGCATTATCGCTGTACTGAACACACACACACACACACACACACACACACAGTTATCACAGTTATATTGAATGATTATTGTTATTGTTATTGTTAGTATTAGTCACCAGAGGTTTGTTCTCCGTCAGCAGGTTGAAGGCTTTGTTTTTTTTCCCAGAATCCCCGGCGTGCAGGACATCACACTGAGACAGCAGCAGGGAAAGTTCAGGACCCAGCAGTTCTTCATCAGCGTCCACATCATCATCCTCCGTGTGCAGCTGGTCCGGCTGCAGGGTCAGAACTGTAACGCAGCTGCGCTCCTCCTCTGTACACGATCACAAACCAGGGATTTAAATCGTATCATCTACGCTAACGCTACGCTAACACCGCTCTCACCTTCGTCCTCCTCATCGCGGTCCTCGTCTCTGTCCGTCTCTCGGTCCGTATACTCAGACTCCGCAGTTGAATAAGCAGTCGTGTATCTATGAACACACACACACACACACACACACACACACACACACACACACACACACAGTTAAAGAGCCCCAGCTGTGTCGGTCTGCAGTGTATCTCTGTGTGCAGTAGGGGGCGTGGCGGTGCGGCGTACCCGCCCTCGCTCCGAGTCGTCATCCCGTTACTCGCCGTGAAGTAGATGGAGCTGGAGCTCATCGAGTCGGAGCGCCCCCTCGCCGGGAAGTGCCGCCGCCGCCGCGACCTCTGACCCTCCGCCACGCTTTTCCTACAGAGTCACACAGAGACACTTACAGCACACACGTGTGGACGTGTGGACACCTGACCTGCTCTACAGTTCACCTCCATCAGCTGTTATAATGAGCTCCACAAGATGTTCTGCTAGAGATCCAGACCACGCCTGATGGACGGATTTGATTGACAGGAGACTGACCTGACGTCCTCGATGATGGTGTTGGCGATGTCCCTCAGACCGCTCCTCAGCTCGGCCACTTCACCACGCAGAGTGGAGACGCTCATCATCACCTCGTCCAGCGTGTTCCTCAGCTCAGCGTGCTGCTCCGGGGTCAACCCACTCAGGGCACACGCTAGTACGGCTGCACACGCGCACACACACAGTGTCATTTACAGTATCACGAAATATATATATACTGTATATATATATATCCCCCGGAATCCCAGTCTCCGTACCTCCACTGTCCTGCCCCAGGCCTGTCCTCATGTCCTGTCCGAACCCTGCACCGCTACGGGACGCCACCAGGCGGCGCTCGCGTCTCCTTCGCACCATCTCCTTAATGAGCAGGAAGGCGATCATACCGGTGCTCACAGTGACCCCGATACCGAGCCCGATCAGACCGTTCCGACCCAAAGCACTCATCCCTCACCCGGACTAAACCCGATATAATACCGATCTGTACCGAACCGAAGGTCCTGCTCATCTGCACAGAGTCACGTGCGCCTCGGCTGCAGCACGTGACCGGCACGCCGTGCGCGCGCCTCGTATCCTAGTAACAAAATTACTTCTACTGTTATATATATATATATATATATATATATATATATATATATATATATATATATATATATATATATATATATGTATATATCTCTCTTTGGGATGAACCGCACGCGCCGATTTCGTCACGTTTCTCTCACGTGCAGTCCTGTGCTCGGAGCTGATAACGATGCTGCGCTACACTTCCGGTTACAGAACTCAGCTTCTTCTTCATCTGCTGCTGTAACGAACTGAATTCGACTGTTCACGCGAAATCCGCACACACTTTCGGTTTAAAACGGAAAGTACCGGTCTGAGCAAAACAACTGCGACGAAGGAACGAACTGCTGAAGAAAACGCGTTACAGCAGCGCCATCTAGTGTCCTGGAGTCCAGGAACCACACATGCGCGTGCGCAGTATCCGTTCCGTACCGTTCCGACTGTGTGCGTGTTGAACAGTATCCGTCCGTGCGCATGCGTAGTATATGTGTAATACGAGACGCCGTTTCGTCCCTCCGTGCGCATGCGCAGTGTTGATCCTGTATCCCCGGCTAAGCAGTGCAGGAGGAAGGAGTTCGGTTAAAAACTGTTTAAATAAAAACAACACCAAAAGAAGTAATTACAGTTTATTTATTCCACGTGGTGATTTAGAGGCGGTGAAAGGACGAGAGATGGAAATCGGGACGGAGATCAGCAAGAAAATACGGGTATTTTAACCATCTACAAGAGCGCGATTAGCTTAGCATAGATTAGCTGTGTTTCGCTAGCGTAGTGGTGTGTGTGTGTGTGTGTGTGTGTGTGTGTGTGTGTGTGTGTGTGTGTGTGTGTGTGTGTGTGTGTATATATAATAATGCTCATTTACATCATATTGCTATAGGCTAGTTCATTAAAACCCGTGTATATATGTGTGTGTGTGTGTGTGTGTGTGTGTGTGTGTGTGTGTGTGTGTGTGTGTGTTGGTGCAAGAGAACACAAGAGTGTGTGTGTATAACTGATTACGTGTGTGTGTGTTTCAGGCGGCCATTAAAGGGAAGCTGCAGGAGTTGGGGGCGTATGTGGGTGAGCTCTTTATATACACTATTGTCTGGCTGTGTGTGTGTGTGTGTGTGTGTGTGTGAGAGAATATAGGAGTGTACGTAACACTGTGTGTGTGTGTGTGTGTGTGTGTGTGTGTGTGTGTGTGTGTGTGTGTGTGAGAGAATATAGGAGTGTACGTAACACTGTGTGTGTGTGTGTGTGTGTGTGTGTGTGTGTGTGTGTGTGAGAGAATATAGGAGTGTACGTAACACTGTGTGTGTGTGAGAGAGAGAATATAGGAGTGTACGTAACACTGTGTGTGTGTGTGTGTGTGTGTGTGTGTGTGAGAGAGAATATAGGAGTGTACGTAACACTGTGTGTGTGTGTGTGTGTGTGTGAGAGAGAATATAGGAGTGTACGTAACACTGTGTGTGTGTGTGTGTGTGTGTGTGTGTGTGTGTGAGAGAGAATATAGGAGTGTACGTAACACTGTGTGTGTGTGTGTGTGTGAGAGAGAATATAGGAGTGTACGTAACACTGTGTGTGTGTGTGTGTGTGTGTGTGTGTGTGAGAGAGAATATAGGAGTGTACGTAACACTGTGTGTGTGTGTGTGTGTGTGTGTGTGTGTGTGTGTGTGTGTGTGTGTGAGAGAGAATATAGGAGTGTACGTAACACTGTGTGTGTGTGTGTGTGTGTGTGTGTGTGTGTGTGTGTGTGTGTGTGTGTGAGAGAATATAGGAGTGTACGTAACACTGTGTGTGTGTGTGTGTGTGTGTGTGTGAGAGAGAATATAGGAGTGTACGTAACACTGTGTGTGTGTGTGTGTGTGTGTGTGTGAGAGAGAATATAGGAGTGTACGTAACACTGTGTGTGTGTGTGTGTGTGTGTGTGTGTGTGTGTGTGTGTGTGTGTGTGTGTGTGAGAGAATATAGGAGTGTACGTAACACTGTGTGTGTGTGTGTGTGTGTGTGTGTGTGTGAGAGAGAATATAGGAGTGTACGTAACACTGTGTGTGTGTGTGTGTGTGTGTGAGAGAGAATATAGGAGTGTACGTAACACTGTGTGTGTGTGTGTGTGTGTGTGTGTGTGTGTGTGTGTGTGAGAGAATATAGGAGTGTACGTAACACTGTGTGTGTGTGTGTGTGTGTGTGTGTGTGTGTGTGTGTGTGTGTGTGTGTGTGTGTGTGTTCTTCCAGATGAGGAGCTTCCTGATTATATTATGGTGATGGTGGCTAATAAGAAAAGCGCTCAGCAGATGGCTGATGATCTCTCACTGTTCCTGGGCAACAACACCATCAAATTCACTGTGTGGTACGACAACTACACAACTACACACACAAC
The DNA here is from genome assembly GCF_946808225.1 of Silurus aristotelis. NCBI lineage: Eukaryota > Metazoa > Chordata > Actinopteri > Siluriformes > Siluridae > Silurus > Silurus aristotelis. The sequence continues at coordinate 17,139,160 of NC_139601.1, forward strand.
TACACAACACCATCAAATTCAGTTTGTGGTACGACAACTACACAACACTATCAAATTCACTGAGTGGTACGACAACTACACACACCTACACAACACCATTAAATTCACTTTGTGGTACGACAGCTACACAACTACATACACAACTACACACAAGAAACTAGACCACAAATACACATGCACCTACACACCGTTAAGTTCAGTGTGTGGTATGACAACACACACAACTACACATCATCTCCACATACACAATGCCATCATTCCATCTACACAACTACACAACTGCTGTATTCACTCTACACATTTATCAGGACATTGTTTATTTCTCAGTCACTGATGATCACGGTTGTGTAATGAGTGTGTACAGATGTGTGATTGTGTGTCACAGGTTACATGGAGTTCTGGAGAAGCTCCGATCAGCTGCAGTGGGTACGACACACACACACACACACACACACACACGGAATACATTGTATGTGTATATAATTTGTGTAGTTGTTGTTTATAATTAGTTGTTGTGTGTTTAGAGCCCGCCTCTCTCCGCACTAAGCCCCTTCCCTTGGAAACCAGCGTGTCCAGTCGAGAGGAACGTAAAGGGGAGGAGTCTCGGTCTCTGGCCGTGTCCAGCTCACGCTCTGATAGGTTAGAAGGACGAGTCTCTAGCTCCGCCCACGAGCATCATGGAAGGTAAATAAAGATTTACTAATTCAGCTTTGCTCGCACACACACACACACCCCGTTACTAACACTGTGTTTTAGGAGAACGTCCTCTGACCGCTCGTCCTCCAGACTGACCTCCACAGTGAAGCCTCTGCTCGAACACTCGGCCGAAGCAGTGATCGACATCAAACCTAACCTGGAGGATGATGACCTCATCAGCCATGACCTGATCGCCCACGACCTCAGGGTCCCTGCCTCCGTGAAACCCCGGCCCTTAACCGGCCGGTCTTCCAGTCGTGGCTCAGGAAGAGCCGAGGAGAGTTACAGGCTGCCCGAGGTCACGAGAGGTCAGGACAGGTCCAGCTTGGTTTATGGGCGGAGCTACAGAGACGGAACCAGTAAGGTGAGAAGGGCCTCATGAATATTATTATATATTCTAATTACAATCTTAAATATTCATGAGACGTGTTCCTATTGGATGATGACTTCGCCGCAGGACGAAACATCACGTAAGAGGAAAGCCCCCGTGGCGAGCTCGGTGGTCCGCATTCAGAAAGCTCAGGAGCGAGGAGAAGAGAGCGAGGAAGAGGAGGAAGACGATGAAGATTACGGCGTCCAGAGTCGAGTTTCTCTCCCACCCAAACCTGAGCGCAGGTGTGTTCCTCTACATCACGTCTTTTCAGTTCACCTGATTCATCCCACACTCAGGCTGACGTGTGTGTGTGTGTGTGTGTGTGTGTGTGTGTGTGTGTGTGTGTGTGTGTGTGTGTGTGTGTGTGTGTGTGTGTGTGTGTGTGTGTGTGTTACAGACCATCTCTGCCTCCAGCGAAACAAGCTAATAAGAATTTAATCCTGAAGGCCATTTCAGAGGCTCAGGACTCCATCAGCAAGACCACGACTGCGTACACCAGTGAGTTTTACGCACACGCACACGCACGCACACACACACACACACACACACACACACACACTAAACCCTCTCATGTTTTGCTCAATCTGATCTGGGACTCTTGTTTGTTTGGGTTCCGTTGCCATGGCAGTCCCGCAGCGGCAGACGGTTCCAGTGGCGCCAAGAACCCGCGCGGGGAGCGGCCCCGTGAACCGAGCCACCATCCGAATGGTCCAAGAGCACCTGCACGAGCTCCTCCCACAGGAAGCACATTACACACGCCCACACGGTGAGACTCCGCCTCTTTATCTTTCATTATTGCAGAGGGATTGAGTTGGTCATGTGATCATCTGTTTCTTCTCTCCTTATCCCTCTTTTTCTCTCTCTAATTGTCTCTCCATCCCTTTCCTTCTCTTGCTCTCTTCCTCTCCCCATCTTTCTTTGTCTCTCTTTTCCCATACCTCTTATATTTCTCTCCCTCTCTCACCTCTCTCTCCCTATCTTTTTTTCTTTCTTGCTCTCTTTCTCTATCCCTTTTTAATCTCCCCATCCCTTTTCTTTCTCTCTTTCTCTCCAGTTCCTTCTCGTTCTTTGGCGTCAAGACTGCAGCAGGAGGTTCCAGAAGACGAGAGCAGGGAGCAACAGCTTGGTAAGATATATATATATATATATATATATATAACACACACACACACACACACACACACACACACACACACACACACACACACACAGTAAACAGTAAAGTATTAAGATGATGGTGTGTGCTCCCATCGTGACATCACTTCCTGTTTCCTGTGCAGAGCTGCAGCTGTTGGAGCCGTTGAGACTGAAGGCCCTGGATACTCGCTCCTTTATCATGAGGAAGCCAGAGCTGGAACAGAGTCCTCCAATCAGGAGCAGGCAGGAGCTCGTCCCTCAGGAGGAGGCTCCGCCCACCACACCACGCACAGTACAGGCCAGGTGAGGGGGGGGGGGGGTGTAGGAGGAGGAGGAGGAGAATGATGATGATGCTGATATTCCCCCATGTTCCTCCTCAGAGAGAAATGTGAGAGCAGTCCGAAGTTCATCGTGACGTTAGATGGAGTTCCGAGTCCTCTGGCCACACTCACTGATCATGACATGGACACTGAGCACGTCCCCAACACCACCACCATCATCCCCTCAACACCGGTTCATCTCACCATGACCTCTCACCCCTCATACACGGGTGAGTGTACACACACACACACACACACACACACACACACACACACACACACAGAAAGTTTGGACTGATTGTGTAACTGTAATCCTACACAACACTTATGTTATTAACACTACTGTTATCTTTCTTTCTCTTTTCCTTTCAGATGGGATGATGATGATGAACGAGGGAGAGGGAGAAGAACCGATGGACGAGGAACCGGTGCAGGTGAAGAGACAGAAGGTTCCGGAACGCTGCAGGTTCTGGCCGGTGTGTAAGAGCGGAGACGAGTGTGTGTACCTCCATCCTACAACAAACTGCAGGTGTGTATACTTATACACACAAACACACACTCACACACACCTTACAAAAAAAACCAACAACCTGTGTGTGTGTGTGTGTAGGAAGTTTCCCAACTGTGTGTATGGAGAGAAGTGTCTGTTCATCCATCCCAACTGTAAATACGACAGCAAGTGTTCCAAACCCGACTGTCCATACACACACGCCAGCCACAGAGCCCTGCTGCAGCCTCCTAAACCAGGTGTGTGTGTGTGTGTGTGGGTGTGTGTGTGTGTGTGTGTGTGTGTGTGTGGGGTGCACTTTCTCAGCTGTTATCTGTACAATTGTCTTCATTTGAATTGAAACCAGAAGTGGGCGTGGTCTATGAAAAGGTTGGCATTAAAAAAGTCTAACCTGTGTGTGTGTGTGTGTGTGTGTGTGTGTGTGTGTGTAGCAGCTGCTCCTCAGTCGAACAGTGTGTGTCGTTTCTTTCCCGAGTGTAAGAGGACCGACTGTACATTCTACCACCCTAAAGTAAGTTTTGTGTGTGTGTGTGTGTGTGTGCTTTATTTTGTGTAAATGCAGATATAAAAAAAAATCATATGTAAATAAATTCATTAATTAGTGTGTGTGTGTGTGTGTGTGTGTGTGTGTGTGTGTGTGTTGCAGCCATGCCGCTTTGCATCACACTGTAATCGTTCAGGATGCACTTTCTACCATCCACCAGCCTCTGTACCACCCAGACACGCCCTCAAGTGGACTAAAGCACAGACCAGGTAACTAACACACAAACACACACACACACACACACACACACTCTCCCGGGTATTTACATGCAGTAACACTGTGTGTGTGTGTCTGTGTGTGTGTATTGCAGCTAAAGAGGACGTTCGGCTCCTGAACACCGCAGAACCTCAGGATTTTTTTTTTTATTTTGTTGTTCATTGTTTTTGAAGGTGTTGATCTGAAACTGTTGTGTTTTTTTGTAGTCCCTTCATCGCGGCATTAAATGCCACTTTGATCTAAACCCACTGTCGTCTTCTTCAATAACCAGTAACAGGTGTGCTGGTGTTTTTAATCCCGACTGAATTCCCGCTTTCAGTCGGAATCTCAGGCTCGTGGTCTGATCAGTCGGTCTACTGCCTCTGACCTGAAGCTTAAAGAACATCAGGCACAAACCAGTTATTGTTACAATACTGTTACACTGTAGTTACACTTGTTACAGTGCAGTTCCGGTGCACCTTCTTGGAAATGTAAAAATGTTGAATTTTTCACCCATACAGAGGCTTAAATCTCAGCTCTGGATCATGACGAAACGAAACTTTTCACACCACTGTGTTTGTTTTTTCAACATTCCTAATGTGCATTGTGAATTTAGTGATTATTTGAAAATGTCCATTTTTTTTTTACCCCAAAAAAATCTAAAACTCTTTTTATTCTGAGGTAAAAAAATGTATGTTTTCTGCAGTTTTCAAATGCACACCATGCGTGAAGGAGTTCAGGCGTAACACGGAGCTGTGAGTAGATTTGTTCTATCACTTTTCAGAGCTGAGATCTGAGCCTCTGTACTGTACTGTATTGTTAGTATGCTGTACTGTATCTCAGTAAGGGAGAGTGATATAATGAAACTAATCACACCACTGTGTTACTACTGACCTCCTTAATGTAAAATGGGAATTTGGTGATAATCGGAGAAGGTCCGGTACTTTTAACCTAATAAATATTAAGTACCTGTGTGGTTTTTAGGTTAAAAAATTGACGTTCGCCGATTAGCACCAAATTCCCATTTTACATTAAGGAGGTCAGTAGTAACACAGTGGTGTGATTAGTTTCTTTTTATCACTCTCCCTTGCTGAGATATAGTACACCTATTCTAGTATAGTAACAATAAAGAGGCTCAGATCTCAGCTGTGGAAAGTGATAACATCTCCAGTCTAAGTGTATTGTTATTGTGTTGTAACTGCAGTGAGACGGTTTTATTGATTGTAAAATCGTTTTGGAGAATATTAATGTATGTGAAGCTGCGGTGTGGCAAGAACCAGAGGATACACGATCCTGATAAACGCATAAAACATCATAACATTAGATTGTAATCAGAAACACACTGGAATCCAGTTCAATACGTCACATTTATTAAATCTGTTTTTTTTCAACCAACACCCATTTAAAAAAAAAAAAACAATCTTTGTACATGTTTACAGACACGTACACGTTTCTCTTGTCTTTATACACGTCACTACTACACATTCAGCTCAGTTTACACAATGCCGTCGGCTTCCATATACAAAACGCTGAGTTTAGTGTTTTTCCTTTAAAACGAATCGAAACCCAAAAAAAAAGCACAAAAAAACAAAACAAAAATGCAGGTTGCAATTCAGTTCTTTTTGATATAAAAAAAGAAAACATTTATTTACATGTTCAATAATTCTATGAAATGATCGATTATAATACTGTATCAAATTCTCCCTAATAAAGCACCCTTTAAACCCGGGTGACCTGAGGAGGCGGGGTCTAACCTCTGCTCATAGACACGCCCTGTTCCTGAGACAGACGTCCCTCAGTGACGAGCGTCTAACGTGAGGTGACCCTCGGCGCACGCCTTCTCAGCTTACGGCTTTTATTTATTTACACTCGGTTCCAGCAGGAATAGAAACAGTTCACGAGCGATTCTGAATCGTTCCCAACCTCGTACACGAAGAAAGGAAAAAGAAAAAAACAGAGAGAAAGAAAAGATGTTTAGTTCATATCCAGCATGCTCCAGTGTACACACAAAGGGGCGGGGCTCGTCGAAGCTTAGACTATCGATGCTCTGATTGGAAGGCGTACGCCGTAAACACTCGCTCACACTTTCACTCAAAAAAAATCTGATTTATAATGCATCACTGCCACACACACACACACACACACACACACACACACACACACACACACACACACACACACACACACACACACACACACACACACACACACACACACACACACACACACACACTGACACTGTAGCACCACATTAATGGAGACAGATAGGGGGCATTAAAGCTGCTGCAGGAGCTGTCGCAGGTAGGGGGCGTTGCTGAGCTGTCTTTTCACCCGAAAGAGCTTATACAACACTGGACAGTCGAGAGACACGCAGACGGCCTGTCTGTCTGCACTGCCGCTACAGCTCATACACACCTACAGACAGAGACATTACAATAAAGACCAGAAAAACAGATCTGCTTTTTATAGATTTAGAGTTGCATTCGTGTGTGTGTGTGTGTGAGTGACAGCACCCCCTGACCTTAAGGAGCTGTTCGTGTTGTTGCTCACACACTCGGAGGTTGTGGTGCAGTGTGACGGCGACACGCTGAGGCTCGGCCCTGCAGCGCTCACACACTCCGAGCTGAGTCAGCTCGTCACACACCGGGCAGTGCAGTGTGGTGAAGTACTGCGAGATCGTCCCCTTCCTCAGAGAATCATCCGCTACAGCACCCCCGCCTGGACACGACGACCACTTCTGCACCTACACACACACACACGTCCATGAGTACATACATTATGTTAAAATCTATGTCTCTCACACACACACACACACACACACCCGGGGCAGGGTGTGGTACCAGCTCAGCACGTCGACCCCGATCAGGTTGAAGATGCGAGCGACAGGAGGGAGGATCTGCTTGGTGATGTAGTAGGTGGCGTTCAGGCGCAGTGCAGGATCCTGAAGTACCTCCAGGGGGCGTCGCACCAGCTGGATCAGAGGAACTCCGGGAGAACCGTACACGACGACGTACGGCACGCGCTCGCCCACACGCGGCTCCAAACGCCGGTCGTATGCCATCATCCTCCTGAAACACGGAGAGAGTATCTGTGATCCACTGTGGAGAGCAGGAGCTCAAAAAGGTTCTTCTGTTCTGTTCGTGTGTGTTGGTCACCTGGTGAGCTCGAGTGCAGGGACGCACGCCCCCGGCCTGTAGGAGGCGCTGCCACGGTACTCTTTAGCAAAGGTCAGGTCCTGCAGACTTGCTCTGCCTTCCAGTACCTTCACACACTGCCTCTGGACATACTGCTTCACCAGAGAGAGGTCCCTCGTTTCAAACAGCAACTTCACAGACCGCTCCAGGATCTACACACACACACACACACACGTTTGTATTTACCTGGGTGGTTTGCCTGACAGGTGTGCACACAATGCAGCACGTGGTTACCTTGGCAACAGCGGGACAGACGTCACGGCGTACGGTCTCGATACCTTTGGCGTCGAACACAGGATCCTTCTGATCCAGAGTCTCGTACATGTAGCCCACGTAGCGCTTCTTAGTCTCCAACACACACGGCAGGTACACCTACACATACACACACACGCTCAAATAAATCCTATCTATGATCTAAATGATGGTTTGAATAATGTGTGTGTGTGTGTGTGTGTGTGTGTGAGACCTTTTCAAATTTGAGTTTGATGGGTTTGGGGTTGGAGGCCGTCACCGCTTCAGCGATTTCACTGCCGATCTTAAACGCCTGCTCTTTAGTCGCTCCCTTTAATAACACAAACATACTGACACACACACACACAGAGAGAAACAGAAGAAATCATACTCGGCATTATACATATCACTGAAATGTGTGTATATATACACGTGTATGTGTATGCGTGTATGTGTGTGTCCTCACCTGTCCGTGTCCCCGTACACTACACGTGCCCCCCACTTCTTGGTGTCGTTGACAAATTTGATGGCTCTCTCCAGCGTCTCTCTGGCTTTGTGTATGATGCTGTCACCCAGCTGCAGGAACATGAACACGTGATGTGTTTAATGTTGGGTTAGACTTCACTTGTTTCTGTGTGTTTATATAGTTGCTGATCTGTGTGTGTGTGTGTGTGTGTGTGTGTGTGTGTGTGTGTGTGTGTATGTATATGTGTGTGTATATACAGTGAGGAAAATAAGTATTTGAACACGCTGCTATTTTGCAAGTTCTCCCACTTAGAAATCATGGAGGGGTCTGAAATTGTCATCGTAGGTGCATGTCCACTGTGAGAGACATAATCTAAAAAAAAATCCAGAAATCACAATGTATGATTTTGTAACTATTTATTTGTATGATGCAGCTGCAAATAAGTATTTGAACACCTGAGAAAGTCAATGTTAATATTTTGTACAGTAGCCTTTGTTTGCAATTACAGAGGTCAAACGTTTCCTGTAGTTTTTCACCAGGTTTGCACACACTGCAGGAGGGATTTTGGCCCACTCCTCCACACAGATCTTCTCTAGATCAGTCAGGTTTCTGGCCTGTCGCTGAGAAACACGGAGTTTGAGATCCCTCCAAAGATTCTCTATTGGGTTTAGGTCTGGAGACTGGCTAGGCCACGCCAGAACCTTGATATGCTTCTTACAGAGCCACTCCTTGGTTATCCTGGCTGTGTGCTTCGGGTCATTGTCATGTTGGAAGACCCAGCCTCGACCCATCTTCAATGCTCTAACTGAGGGAAGGAGGTTGTTCCCCAAAATCTCGCAATACATGGCCCCGGTCATCCTCTCCTTAATACAGTGCAGTCGCCCTGTCCCATGTGCAGAAAAACACCCCAAAGCATGATGCTACCACCCCCATGCTTCACAGTAGGGATGGTGTTCTTGGGATGGTACTCATCATTCTTCTTCCTCCAAACACGTTTAGTGGAATTATGACCCAAAAGTTCTATTTTGGTCTCATCTGACCACATGACTTTCTCCCATGACTCCTCTGGATCATCCAAATGGTCATTGGCAAACTTAAGACGTGCCTGGACATGTGCTGGTTTAAGCAGGGGAACCTTCCGTGCCATGCATGATTTCAAACCATGACGTCTTAGTGTATTACCAACAGTAACCTTGATAACGGTGGTCCCAGCTCTTTTTAGGTCATTGACCAGCTCCTCCCATGTAGTTCTGGGCTGATTTCTCACCTTCCTTAGGATCATTGAGACCCCACGAGGTGAGATCTTGCATGGAGCCCCAGTCCGAGGGAGATTGACAGTCATGTTTAGCTTCTTCCATTTTCTAATGATTGCTCCAACAGTGGACCTTTTTTCACCAAGCTGCTTGGCAATTTTCCCGTAGCCCTTTCCAGCCTTGTGGAGGTGTACAATTTTGTCTCTAGTGTCTTTGGACAGCTCTTTGGTCTTGGCCATGTTAGTAGTTGGATTCTTACTGATTGTATGGGGTGGACAGGTGTCTTTATGCAGCTAACGACCTCAAACAGGTGCATCTAATTTAGGATAATAAATGTAGTGGAGGTGGACATTTTAAAGGCAGACTAACAGGTCTTTGAGGGTCAGAATTCTAGCTGATAGACAGGTGTTCAAATACTTATTTGCAGCTGTATCATACAAATAAATAGTTTTAAAATCATATATTGTGATTTCTGGATTTTTTTTTAGATTATGTCTCTCACAGTGGACATGCACCTACGATGACAATTTCAGACCCTCCATGATTTCTAAATGGGAGAACTTGCAAAATAGCAGCGTGTTCAAATACTTATTTTCCTCACTGTATATATATATGTAAGTATGTATGTGTGTGTGTGTGTGTGTGTGTGTGTGTGTGTGTGTGTGTATATATCACCTCCACACTGGGCATACGGCCAGAGAATGCAGCAGCTGTGTATCCGAAGGTAACGTTAGCGATGAGTTTGAGGCCGAGCTGGCGAGCGTCGAGGAGGCGGAGCAAAGCTTCATCACCGCGGTACAACTTCATCACCGACTTCACCATCAGACGAGTGTGTAGGATCTCCTCCAACATCCGGGGGAGCACACCTTTACGCACTGACGCCTATACACACACACACACACACACAAACACACACGAGATTGAACACTGAGAACTGGCTGTGGAATAAACACTCTATTATAATAGTGTGTGTATATTATTGTAAGAATGCGGGGCAGGGGGCAGGGCAGGGGGCGGAGCAAGGCAGAGGCTTTACCTTTACAAAAGCGACTCCATTAGGAGATATAGTGATGTCATTACGGAGCTGGTAGAGAAGATCAGGAGGAACACGCAGAGACGTACAACCAAACTTAAACTCATCAGACCTGAGAGATAGAGACAGTCACAAACAAAAAAACCATAGAGCGAAAGAAGATAAAAGAGAAAGAAAAGTCAATCAGAGGAAGAAACAAGTGAACTAGAAAGTGTGTGTGCGTGTGTGCGCGTGTGGTGCAGCAAGAGACGCAGGTGAAGGAGCAGCTCACGTTCCCAGGCTGTGGGCGTGGCCCAGGCAGGTGGAGTAGCAGTAGTTGTAGGCGATGACGACAGACGGATAGAGAGACTGGAAGTCCAGCACCAGCACTGAGTTACTGTAGAAACGAGACTCAGGCTCCATCACCAGAGGAACACTCTGAGGAGCACGCTGCTGAGCACGCTGAGATACGCTCGGGCTCACCACGATAAAGTTCAACGGCTTAGCGATACGCAACATCATCGATTCCACACGGTACTGAGAGAGAGAGAGAGAGAGAGAGAGAGAGAGAGAGAGAGAGAGAGAGAGAGAGAGAGAGAGAGAGAGATTTCAGCACTTATGGTCACATCTCAAATTACAAAATAATGTGTGTGTGTGTGTGTGTATACACACACCTGGGAGCCTCGTGTGAGGACGTGGTAGAACTGAATCCCGAACACTCGTGCAAACTCACTAGTGCGACCCACAACATCCCTCTGCTGCAAGAGCTGCATTACACCACACACACGGCTCATGTAGTGATCCACCACCTTCCACCTGACACACACACACACAATAAATACACAACACCAAACATCTTCCCTGGAGAACATCATGCAGAGCATCACACCACCTCCACCAGCTCTCCTTCTTCTCAAAGCATCCCGGTACCTTCTCTTCCCCAGCTAAATCATGCCCAGGCATCAGATGTTCACATGATAGAAAAGAAAGTACTATTTATTAGACCAGGCCTTCATCTTCTACTCCTCCATGGTCCAGTTCTGATGCTCAAGTGTCCACTGATTGAGCTGTGGGTGGTCAGCATCAGTTCCCTAAGCTCTCTGCACCTACGCAGCTTTAGATGCAGCAAGCTGTGATGCTTTGATTGTTCTGACTCCTTTCCATCAGAACAAGCATCAACTTCTACACCAGTTTGTGCTACAGGTGATCCTTTAAGGACCAAACAGACCTTCTGGTGGGACCAGATTTGACCAGACAGACCTTCTGATGGGTCTGATACGACCAGACAGTCAATACACATTAAAGAAGCTAAAATGTCCTTGTCTTCTTGTCTCCCGGTCACCTCTTCTTCTTCTTTCTTGGTGCACATTTGTTGTGTTCCCCTGTACATCAGGACAAACCCCACACACAAACCCTGCTGTTCTGGAGACGATCTGACCCAGACGTCTCGTCATCACAAGCTGTCTCAGATGCTCACACTCACCCATTTATCCAGCCTTCAACACATCCACTTCCAGAACTGACTGGTTTATGTACTGGGGTGTGTGTGTGTGTGTGTGTGTGTGTGCTCTCACCTGTACAGGTGTGTGTTGTGGTCGAACCAGTCTGAGAGTGTTCGGTGTGTGTAGAGGGGAAATCGCTGGTGCAGAAGGTGAAACGACACGTTCTCGAAGGTGTAGTTATTTAACGCTGCCTGTAAAACACACACACACACACACACACACACACTTTAACATAATAATTTCTGCATTTTTTTTGTGTGTGTGTGTGTGTGTGTGTGTGTGTGCGATTCAGCGACCTCAGTCTTCATGATCCTCCACAGGTTGATGGTGATGCGTCCGACGATGTGGATCTCGGTCATCACCTCGCTGCCGTACTCGTCCTTATCTTCACTGAAACGGTTCTCCTTTGCATCACCTGAGGAGAGGAACACACCCATTACCCAGAATCCACTGCACCTGGAACACCTGATATTACACTTTCCACCTGAGCGTTCAGACCAGTGTTCTCAGAGACTGCTCATCCTGTAAACCAACCCGGGGTGTGTGTGTGTGTGTGTGTGTGTGTGTAACTACTGTACCTGGCACTCGGGATATTAGTTGACACACGTCGACCCCGAGTGCTGATGCTCGCTTTAACAGGTAACCCCAGGAGTGCATCTGAACTTCATAACCAACCAGGATATCAGGATCATACCTGCACACACACACACACACACACACAGTATGTGACGCAGGTGAACAGTGTTTTATTTTACACTATCTATTCTCTGTGGACATCCGTTATGTTACACTTACGTTCTCATGATCCTGCAGACCTCATCAAACAGCTCCTTCTCATCCACCGTGTAAATGACCTGCAGATCCGCAACACCCGATCTGACCAGCAGAGGCGCTGTGCTTCGGGAGCCTGCACATTACATCATTACATGTACAGTATTTGAGAGACACCATTATACAACTGAGCAGGTGAGGGTTAGGGGCCTTGCTCAGGGGCCCAGCGCAGGTGCTGGGATTTAAACTCATGACCTACTGATCAGATGTCCAACATCTCAACCACTAAGCTACCCTCTCCCCAGCATGCACGGTTTCAAAGTAAATTAATACATGAAAAAACAGAGAGAAACCAGACGTTCCCTCACCTCGTCCTGAGGAGCGACAGTCTTTATCCACGACCACGGCGCCGGTTATCCGCTTGCTCTCCGACGCAGGAAGCGGACTGTCGGAGCTGAGGCAGTAAAATAAGGCACAGATGGGGTCGAACTCTGGGTCAGGCTCCAGGTCGCGACGTGTCCGAGCGTGCAGCTCCAAACTCATGACCGTCATGTGCTGCACCTGAGGGACACGAAATACAGAAAAAGCAAGTTATGCAACAAAATAAATACACGACCTCGTCAGTAAAGTGTGTGGAAACACCCGAATCGGAACAAACTCAGCAACCCGAAAGATTTTTTTTGAGATCATATTAAACATCTGGAATTATAGATAAAAACAATGACATGCGTTATGTTACAATCTCGGACGCTTTCGACGTGTTTAGTCGCATGTTAGGGGGCGCTGTACTGCCTCACAACATTACAACCAATCACAGTTGTGCAGATCCAGTCTAGCACCGGTCGATCTTTCGGCAGCGGAGAGAGAGAGAGTCTGATCCTAACTTTCGTTTGAAAACTTATATTATTCGAATTCCTCCCACACTGGGGCGACGTTTTTAGTCGAAAAAACTTTAGCCTTTTTTTATTTTTTTTTTTTTTTTAAACGCTCTCCAAAGTGGAGAATTTTCGTGAGGTGGTGTGGATTGTGTGAGAAAATAAAGGCTTTCGAAAACGATGACACGTTTTTTGTCGTCATCACCGCTACGGAAAAAAAAACCAGTAACTAAAAGGGCAGAAAAGACGCAGGTCGAGGAGTTTTGCTCATGTGCAGTACAGGGATTTTCAGACATTTGAATGCGGATGAGCAACTTTCGGAAAACGCTGAAAAAGAACGTGGATGCAGAATGGTTTTTTTTTTTAGATGTAGATTAGTCTAGACATAGCCTTTGTTTTATTGAAATGGTGAGCCAGCCAGGATCTTTTTGGACTTACCTCATGCAGCGCTTTCGCCTCCTGTAGGTTCTGCATGCCGACTTTAAAGCCGTACGAGTTGCACAGCGACGGCCCCTCGATCTGAGAGTTGTCGCCTTTGGCGACGTTTACACCAGCGAACTGATTCTACACGATGGAAGATCATTCATGCATTAGCGACAGTACAAGAAGACTGAAATGCGCTAGGTTGCTCTTACAGGACCGATGTGTACCTTTATCTGGGTGGTGAGAAGAACTCTACGTAACGCACTGGTGCTGCTGTTCCGTCTCTGCTGCAGTCTCTGAGATTTTGGCTCCACATCTGGAAAGGGGTTAAATGTGATTTGATACGTTTAGGATTTAATTACACGTGCTAAACAATCCTGGAGGAACTATTCATCGCAGAAAGTAACTACCTTCTGATCCAGGACTGCAGTCAGGCTTGCAGGCTCCTTCGCTTCTTCTCTTGCTGTTGATGGGGGTGCTGTGGAGAAGGGAGGGACTGGAACTCACCCCATCCTGGACTTTCATTGGAAATGGCGACGGAGAGAGAAACTGCTTTGGTTGAAGGCTTTCCGGTGAGATCGGATCAATGGAGCAGACAAACTTGGGCGACGTTAATCCAACGTCTAATTCCTGCTTTTTGTTTTCCAGATCTATGTTGTGTGATGTTTGCTGCCATGGAGGAAAACAGGAAGGATCTGGAGATCGAGTTTGTTTGAAGGAGTCCTCATCTTTCTTCTCTTCTTTGTTGATTTTAGCCCCCATGCCACATTTCATCTCTTTTGGACTGTTAGATACGCCTGGTTCTACAGGAGATATACTGAGAGGCAAAGTTAACTCGTTCTTACTGACAGTCTGCAAAGCTGATACCTTTCCAGACGCCTCATCCTGCCTCTGAGAGCATTTTGCCAGCTCCTTGTGGTGTGGTGATTTATTGTCATCCTGGACCAGGCTCACATTATGAGCACAGAGTCTGTTCTTCTGATCTCTTTGAAGGCACTCAAATTGTCTCTTAGCTTGCAGCCAGAGCTGCACTCGTTCTCGACTTGGGGCACTTTTACAGGGCAGGAGAATGACCTTCTGACCACTTGTTGGAGATGGACTGCTCTCTTCCCTGTTGCTTTTGATTAAGTTTGATGGGTCCTTGCCAGGAAAAGATGAAGAACCCGGACGGGTCATGGCTAAGAAAGCAGTTTTCCAGAACTGGAGACCTTCTTGTGATAAACCACCAACAAACTCGGTCAAATCTTTAGCTAACCTTGTCTCCAAAACTAGTTTGCGTCCAGCAATTTCTCTGTTTGGAGAAAAGAGAATTGAGATCAATCCTTCTTTTGTACACGTTTTATTCAGAAAATTTGGAATGTCTTCTGATATTGAAAACAAAAATCGTTGTGCAAACTTACCTTGGTCTCAGAGGTACGTCATGGGGGTCACTGCAGAAAGGTTCTTGATAAGTGGCCTCTGAAAGTTCCAGCTCCAGCAAGGTAGAGAGGATCTCCTCCCGACTCGGAGGGGACATCAGTGGTTTGAGGATATGAACTCCTGCACTCTTCTGCACCTGACTGCTGCTCTTTATCTGTGAGAGAGAGCTGATGGAGCGTGGAGAACTACTGGGAGTTGTGGATGTAAAAACCTCGCTACTGTCCAGCAGGTCCCCTGTTGGGGACACACCATTATCAGCAAAAGAAACCGATGTGAGGGGTAAGAAATGGTCAGGGCCTAATAACAGGTCACTTTTCTCACAGTGAAAGTCCTGGAAGTGGCTGCCATGCATCTTGGACAACGAAACACCAGAATTTCGGCTTTTTAAAACCCTCTCAGAGCCCAGCAGTGACAGAGAAAACTCATTCAACAAGCCTTCACGGTCTCCACCACAGGACCTATCAAACAGCTCAGGGCTAACCGGCCTCTCTGATTCGTGCATGCAGTTCTCCACAATGTCAAGGACCTTCACTTGAGAATTTTCCATATCCAGAGAGGACACTGGTTCTTTTTTGAAATCACTAAGGAACTTATGAGGCAAGTTCTTGTCTGTTAAAACAAATTGGCTTCCGGAATAGAGACCTGAGAAGTCTGCCTGGCCGACAGCATTAATGTCAAAACTGTAATTATGAGGAACTTCAGGAGATAAGCTATCATCAATAGAGTAGGAGCTGTCAAATCCTGGATCAGATAAAAACACTGGACTCCCATCTGAAAGTGGAGGTTCTAATCGAATGTGGTCTTCTGTTTTGCCATTCTTTCCTTTTCTCCTTCTTGGCTTAGACTCTTTTGGCACTGGAGTTCGTTTCATTCTGGTCTTTCTTGGTGTTCCTGAGGATGATCTTCTAGGTTTTGCAATAGCAGAAGCTTGTTTGGTGTTAGAAACACTGTTTAATACATTCTCTCCCTGAGAGCACTGTCCCTCCTTGAACTGTCTCTTCTGGAGCAGTGCCTTCAAGACTGCAATACCAGAAGGCATCTCTGGATGAGTGACCATCTTTCCATTCTTTGGCACTGACGGATCTTTCTGAGGTCCATGCATTAAAACATTCAAGGATGTCGTAATCTCAGGGCTTTGTACAATAGGGTTTTCAACCTTCTTTTTGGATTGACGTCTCCTGGGTTTGGCAGGCATCTTTGGATCTGGCTGTGAACAATAAATATCTTTAAAGGTTCGATCTCCACCAGCTTTAAATTCAGATGGACTGGTTCCATCTTTAGTTATTGTGTGTGAACTTGAGCTATGTTTTATGACAGGGCATGGAGATCCAGAAGGCGTCTCAGGAGAAGTATTAGCAGCACTCTGAGAACCTTGTAGTGAATCAGGTACACTGATGATCGGTTCTTGCCCGATATGTGACTGAACCAACTCTGACTTTGGTTCAGTGGTATATGGTAGAGCTTGAGGATCACCACTGACCTGAAGACTGTTTTGGCAGGAACCTGGACGCTGACATGGGGTCAAATCATCAGAAGTGGTTTGTGTTGGTGAAAGTTCATCAACTGGATACAAAGACTGTGAACTATTTTGAGCTCCTGCAGTCACAGGGGACTTTACCAACCTCTCCAGCTGGTTCTTCTTAAAAGACCTCTTGGTTTTCTGAGGAGCAGATTTGCTATTATGAATGGATTCCTTACTGTTAATATCTGTCTTTGGTTTTCTTGAAGTTCTGCGCCTTGCTTTAGGCTGGATTTCTCCAGCTCTTGTAGATCTACCCCCAGGGGACTTAATATTGTTTTTTCGTTTTTGACTAGCGGCAGAAGGCGCTCTTTGTTTTGACGTCCTGCCTTTTTTGCTACAACGGTTCAATTCTTCATTAAGCGAGAGTTGAGAGTTTATCAAACAAGCATTAGACTCGAATTCTAGAAGGGGGTCAGTGGGAGACCAGCATCGTGGTGGGGTGGAATCAGTAGAACTGGGTGTCCTTTCCGAGAGATATCCCAAATCAAGCATCACGTCAGAGTACTCCTTGCAACAGTCATCAGCGAGGTCATTATAGCACACCTCAGGAACAGGCAGTTTTGGTAATGAAAGCGCTTTTACTTTCTTTGTCCTGCGGATTTTACTTCCTTTTACAAAACTTGTTTTTGGGAGGTTGCAGAGTTTCTCTGATTGTGGCGCGACCTTCCCCTTTCGCTTAGGAAGCTTCTTTACCTTTGGTTCAGGAACCGGGTATCTGACTGCTGTCGACTCTGGAACCTTGGGCCAGAAGTCTTTCAGAGGGGCGAGTTGATCATAATGCTCCAGCTTCTGTGGGGTTAGTACCACTTGTGGTTCATCTCCTTTGACCTTGGCCATCTTTACCAACATGTTCTTCTGGCCTTTAAAACGGTTAATTATAATGTATTTGATGATGACTGGGGGCTCTTTTCTTGACAACTTTCTCTTTTTCCGACCGCTGTTTGGTAAACAGTTTTCTTTAACGCTGTCCTGATGAGCCACAACAGCTTGTTTGAAGGAAGAAGGACTCGCTCGATCACCATCCTCACTGTCATAATTTATAGTTTTCCGTTTTGTGCGCAAGGTATACTTGCTGCCGGGTAAACTCGACACCTCGGTGCAGGCTATCTTCTTAGGAAGATCAGTCAGATTTTCCACAACAAGATCTTCAACTGCAGCATCAGATTGTGTGACTTCAAAGGTTTCCATCTCAGTATTCTCCTCAGCTTCCTGATTTAACTGAACTGGTGTGATTGAGATTAAACTTGCAGCAACCTCATTTTTGGATGTTTGGGAACTTTCGCTCACACTTGCACGTTTCTGACTCACTGGACTGTTTCTCTTCTTGCTTAACTTCATTCTTGATCTTTTTTGTTCTAGGTGATCCGAGCTACAACCAATCTCGACAGTCTTACTTCCGACTTGCTTCTTCACCGGCCGTGAAAGACAGTTTGAGAGAATAACACTGGGAAAAAATTTGTAGTGAGCCTCCTGCTGGGCTACGATTTTCCGTTCAGTTTTGTTTTCCTGGTAGTCCTCATATCGGATCTTGAGTTCCCCAACATCACCGTCTTCACCATCCTGCTCCATTTTACCTTCTTGAGGTACCAGGTGCTCGAGATCTTTCACTGGGCTTGACGTTTGTTCGAAATTCCTCAGCACCGGGGAGGATCTGGGATCTTTAACACTTTTTTCTAGTTCGGTTTTAGGGGGACTGTTCCTCAGCTCAGAATAACACAAAGAAAAACTCTGATTTTGCAAAACAGAAATGGGATTATTCTCAGCGTTTTTAATGTTGCTGTACTTTTTGCGGCTGTGAGAGAGCTTCGAGGTTCCAAAACTATCGGATTCGGATTTGTTAACACCTCCAGGTTTGTTTTCATTGGTATAAAGTACTCTCTCCACACAAATCTGAGACATATTTGACAGGATTGGGTGCTTGACTGGAGGGATATACGGGATGTCTTTATTCACTTTGAGCCCTGTTAACAGCTCACTAGCTTCTTGGCTTTCATCAGGAAGGGTCTTGTCAGCTAGTTGCACCTTATCCAGTGATCCGGACTGTCGATGCTCGGGGTGCTTGCAGTCAAGAAGGATTTTAGCTGAGGACGGGGGTTCCAGGAGAACACTTTCGCTCTGGCAGGGATTTTTCCTGCCCAACAATTTATCGTTAGCGGGAAGAGATGAGTGAGTTTGGGATCCTTTGTCAGATAGTGAGGAATCTGCAAAAAAACCCAGAACAAGTCAACACTGCATCACCTATGAAATAATTCTGGTTCTGAATGGTTCTTTGGGTTTGTGGTGGGAAGGAGGGGGGTTATATATGCAGGGTGGGGGTACTAACACACCGCTACTCTCATCTGCAGCCCCATCCAGTTGGGGTATGGCCAGATCTGCAAAACAGTTGTTTCCGCTCCAGTCCATATCTTCTTCTGACAACTCGTGTTCTTCTTCACTGGAACTTTCGTTTATATCATTCAGCAGACGTCTAAATGAAAGAGATGATGATGATGATTAAAACGAATTATGATTCAATTCTCAGAACTCATCTACAGCTCAGAGAAAGCACGATCCCATTACCGAGCTGACGCTTCTGGAATATCCGTATCCCATCTCTGTGACATCACCACGCTCAGCTCGGCCTCCTCCTTCTCCAGCTCGGGCACCGCCTCCTCCTCGTCACTGTTGTAGGGGCAGCTTAGACTCCCTGATAGCTCCTGACGGGGAGCGGTCATTGGAACGTCGTTTTGAAACCGATGTTCTGTGAGTCCCTCGAGAAAGTCCACCATCGCCTGATCCTGGCTGTTATCTACAACAAGAACATTCATCATTCTCCTCAAAGCTTCTTAAATCCCTCCTTTTGTTTATTGCTATATAGGTGGAGAGAAAGTGTGTGGAAGAGTGACTTCTTACCCAGAATTAGGGATTTGTTGGACTTCTGAGACATGGGCAGAAATGTCTGACTGCTCTCTAACAAACTCAAAATGGCCTCCTCGTCCACAACCGCAACTTCTGCAGCTTTGCCAGTAGAACGTTTATTGTCTTAGCAGAAAATGAGAGAGAGAGAGAGAGAGAGAGAGAGAGAGAGAGAGAGAGAGAGAGAGAGAGAGAGAGAGAGAGAGAGAGAGAGAGAGAGAGAGAGAGAGAGAGAGAGAGAGAGAGAGAGAGAGAGAGAGAGAGAGAGAGAGAGAGAGAGAGAGAGAGAGAGAGAGAGAGAGAGAGGGGGGTTTAACTATTTTCTTTAATCACCTCATTTATTCCAGCAGTCTAAACATGACATTCTGGGTCAC
>NC_139601.1:17163869-17181369 GCF_946808225.1 Silurus aristotelis
AGCAAAAGTCCGACTGAATACATAGTTTTTAAACTAATAAACAAGAATTCGTTATCTATTAAATCATTATACTGGGTTTTTTTCTGTCTATATCTATACAAATATTTATTTACTTACATCCAACAAAATCTAATTATTAATTGTTAGATTTATTCACGGGCTTTAATCAGGCACATAAATACCCACCCAAATATTTTCCCGTTGCTAGGCGGCTTTGGGTCCTCAGGGTCACCCAATCAGATCAAACCCGGAAGTCAAATACAGAATGCGGTTTATTAATTATATAATATATAAACTGTATACTTTTCTTTATTTAATGATTACATTATTGTTTTACATGCAAATAAATAAAATGCAGCAAAATACCATGGCATTTTAATAACTAGTTTATAGTGAAGGATCGTTTTTTATTACTTCAATGTTTTATTCTGCTTCTTCTTTCGGCTTCTCCCGTTAGGAGGCGCCACAGCGGATCATCCATCTCCACAGCCCCCTGTCCTCTACATCTGCCTCATTCACACACATGTACTCCGTCTTACTCCTACTGACTTTCATTCCCCTCCTCTCCAGCGTGTACCTCCACCTCTCCAGGATCTTCTCCACCTGCTCCCTACTTTTACCACAAATCACAATATTATCCACAAACATTATAGTCCACAGAGACTCCTGTCTGACCTCGTCCTTCAACCTGTCCATCACCACTGCACACAGAAAAGGGCTTAGAGCTGATCCTTGATGCAGTCCAACCTCCACGTTGAACTGGTCTGTCGTTCCTACTGCACACTTCAATGCTGTCACACTGTCCTTATACATGTCCTGCACCACCCTCACATACTTCTCTGACACACCAGACTTCCTCATACAATACCAATATATAATGTACACACACACACATAAATTAATTGTTAAGAGGAAGTGTGTTGTGTATCCGGCGACTGAGACCTGTTTCTGTGTGTGCTCTTATCAGCATGAACAATGACTGCCGTTAATCATCACACACAATCGGGCAGAAAGTAACAAATTCCTCCTCCAGTCAACATGATTTACACACACGCACACCTTATAGAAGTATAAATACACTACACACACTTGTGTTACATTGTGTAGCAGTGTGTAGTTGTGTTGTATGTCTGTATTACTGCACATTATTGTCGCTCCCTCCCCAAATCAACATCATCTACAACTAAACCATTTATTCACCTTCTATACAATACAGAGTACAAACAGTCTATCAGTCTAATGTAGTGTGTGTGTGTGTGTGTGTGTGTATCAGACAGGTGTGTGTGTGTGTGTGTGAGTGTGTGTACCAGACAGGTCTGATGCTGATTGTGTGTGTGTGTGTGTGTGTGTGTGTGTGTGTGTGTGTGTGTGTGTGTATATCAGACAGGTCTGATGCTGATTGTGTGTTTGTGCGTGTGTGTGTGTGTGTGTGTGTGTATCAGACAGGTCTGATGCTGATTGTGTGTGTGTGTGTGTGTGTGTGTGTGTGTACGTGCTTGTGTGTGTGTATATCAGACAGGTCTGATGCTGATTGTGTGTTTGTGCATGTGTGTGTGTGTGTATCAGACAGGTCTGATGCTGACTGTGTAGGTGCGCGTGTGTGTGTGTGTGTGAGTGAGTGTGTGTGTGTATGTGTATCAGACAGGTCCGATGCTGATTGTGTGTGTGGTGTGTCTGTGTGTATCAGACAGGTCTGATGCTGATTGTGTGTTTGTGTATGTGTGTGTGTCTGTGTCTGTGTGTGTGTGTGTATCAGACAGGTCTGATGCTGATTGTGTGTGTGTGTGTGTGTGTGTGTGTGTGTGTGTGTGTGTGTGTGTGTGTATCAGACAGGTCTGATGCTGATTGTGAGGTCTCGGCTCAGTTGTGGAGCGATGTATCTCTCCTCTCTCAGTAAACGCAGCAGCAGGTCCTGAGCGTCGTGAGGCCACCGAAACACACGCGTGCTCTGTAACCACATCGGGACGTGACTCTACACACACACACACACACACACACCCACACACA
This sequence comes from Silurus aristotelis, assembly GCF_946808225.1. Taxonomy (NCBI): domain Eukaryota; kingdom Metazoa; phylum Chordata; class Actinopteri; order Siluriformes; family Siluridae; genus Silurus; species Silurus aristotelis. Next base: position 17,165,877 of record NC_139601.1, read on the forward strand.
CACACACACACGGTGGATGACTTTTCTCAATGACTGAATAATGAATCAGAGACCGACCATTGATACTTGATCACTATGGAAACTGTTAGCATCAATACATCAATCACCGTATGTTTTAGCGCTAACTTTAGCCACGCACGTGTTAGCGTATGCTCACCCGGTTAGCGTTGGGGAAGAGAACAGGGACGAGTCTGAAGTTTAGGCAGCGCTGCTGAATAAACTCGTTCTGCAGCTGGAAACATACAAAAATCAAGATCCGCAATCAAGATCGAGACGGGAAACAAGTCCTCGTCACTTACAGCTCAGGAAACACCGCTAGCACAGCTAATCGTAGCAGGATGCTAGCACCAGGCCTGTAATGTAGTGTGTACTCTATATATAGGAGTTAGCATGAAGCATTATCGTTTTGATTACCATTCTGTTAGCAATTTAATGTAGTTATCCGTGTCGCCTGAGCAGACAGGAAGTGAGGTGTGATGACAGGAAGTCACCTGACTGTGTATGTATTTGGTGTGCAGTCCGTGTTGGTCGGATCCGTCACCCTCGATGTCCAGCTTGTACTTCGGACTGATGACCATGATGATCAGAACCGACTTCTAGAACAAAACACACACACACACACACACACACACACAGAGAACCATACATTGCTAAACACACTGATCAGCATGTGCTTCCACTTATCTTTATTCTTATTCAAGTCTCTCCATTTAAACTTCTTATACTGAATTAACGTTATGCTAACTAGAGTGTGAACATGTAATCAAAGGTCTCGCTTCTGCAGCTAGAATCCAGTCAGAATTCCTAATGTTAGCATGTGAGTTAGCATTGTCTCTTGCTAAGTCCCTGATCATTCAAACGCACTGGATGTATTACAGACAGAAATGTTACTTTTATGACTTTAATGATGGAAATTTTTTGTAGCAAAACACCCCCACATGCTAAAATGGCTAAGTCAGAGCGCAGCTATGCTAGCTCCTCACGTCAACTTAGCAACGTTAGTTTGTCTGGGACTGACTGCGCTAACAGAACACACAGTGAAGCGCAGTGCAGCAGCAGCAGGGGGCGCCATTTTACACTGACCAGACTGAAGCGCTCTGTTCATACTAATTATTATTATTGATGAAATGAAAGATATTATACATAAATAAATCAAAGTATAAATCCTAAAGCTGCTGATGGAGAAGTGATGAAGGTGAGGAGAAGATAAAAACCATAAACTCACATCTTTTAGATATCCGTCCATCCACTTATTGACATCCATCTGCCGCACGGCGTTATCAAATATATCAATCTGCAGCGAGACAGAGGAGACGAGATTAATGAATAGATAAGATGAGATGTCTTATTTAGAAGAGAAGAGGAGAGAGAAGATCATGAAAAGAAATGATATGAGATTAGAAGCGATAAGAAATGAAAGAAATGTGCTTTAAATTTGTCACATGTATTTTACAATACAGTGAAATTCTTGCTTCGCATTTCCCAATGATGTTTGGAAGCTGAGCTCTGAGCGCAGGGTCAGCCATGATACAGCGCCCCCTGGAGCACAGAGGGTTAAGGGCCTTGCTCAAGGGCCCCAAAAGTGCCAGCTTGCTGATAAAAGGGTTTGAACCCCCAACCTTCCGATCAGTAACCCAGAGCCTTCACCGCAGAGCTACCATGAGAAGAGAGGAGATGAGATTCAATAAGAGGAGATGAGAGGAGACGAGACGAGACGAAATGAGACGAGACAGGACAAGATGAGATTAGGAGATATATCATTAATGAAAGTAAGATGAATAGTGATGAGATGAAATGAGACAAAATGAGATGAGATGAAATGAGACAAGATAAAATGAAATGAGACTAAATGAAATATGATGAAATGAGAGGAGAGGAAATCAGGAGAGTTGAATCATTAATAAACAGTTAGATGAATAGAGGTTGGAAGATCAGGAGATTAGATGAGTAAAAGAGAGGTAGAGGATGGAGCTCAGACTCACAGCAGGTCTGAAGCCCTGATTTATTAAGAATCTCACGAAGGGGAAGATCTCCTCAGCCACGTCCACCGAGTACGTGATAAACACTGTTCCTGAGAAACACCAGCCATAATGTTTAGATTTCATAGTTTCACTTAAAGGCCAGGAGCAGGTCACATGACCTCAGGCTAGCCTGTAAGATGGCTGCTTTAGTGTTGTGCTAAGGACGTTAATGTTGCAAACAAGTAATGGAAGTCTATGGTTGAAGTTTAGCATCTCTGTAGGCTACATTAAATTCAGAGCTCGACTCACGGCAGTCGTCAGGAAGGCTGATGGTGCGCCTCACTTCCTGTCCCGTTCTGATTGGCTGAGAGGGAAGAACGCACGCCTCTGTCATCACGCCAGGGGAGTCTCTCACACGGGGGGTGGAAACCGCAGCTTTGAGGGGCATCGGCCTGCAGGCGGACCCGACACTGTTACATACGTGTGGTTAATACTGAGTGTGTGTGTGTGTGTGTGTGTGTTACCTGGCTTGCATGTGCTTCTGCTGTTCGTGTGTGTGTGATGGTAACATGTAAAGGGGTGGAGCTGGACATCTGGGACACTGAGGATCTACTGCATAGAGAGCTACACACACACACACACACACACACACAAAGTGAAAAGTAAGAAAGCATGGACCAACTCTTAGCTCGATGCTAACCTGACTCAGATTATATGGAAAGCTTATTGGCTGATGGAAGTCATGTGACTTTTATTACAAATTGGAGAAGACTTCCACTTCCTGTAAAACACAGAGTGTGGCCCCACCCCCTTTTGTATGACCATGCCCCAAACCTGCCCACTACGCCCCTTTTAAGTTTTCAGCGAATCCCTGCTAACTATTCCAGCTGTTTCAGTAAATTAGGCTCCGCCTCCTACAAAATGATTGGCATGTAATGGGGTGTCAGTGTTGGTCACAGTGATGGTAGGTCAGTCAGGCGTGTGAGCTAGCCTGCTAGCGGGGATCTGAGCTGGAGCCGTACGTACGCAAGCGAGCGGGGACGGGGCGGCGCAGGTGCCGCGGACTCTCCCCCACATCGGAGCACAGAGGAAGAGGCGGCTCCAGACTCTCCTCATCCTCACTCGGAACGTTCCAGTGACATCTGGCTCCGTACCCCGCTCCAGGAAACACGGCCGAGACGTCCTCACTCAGCTCGTCCTCCAGGAGGCGTCGTCCAACATCTCCCGGTGGACTGTGGAGGGGACGGATACGTGATGCACCAAACTCAGGGGACACAGGAAACGCAGGTCTGTTGACGTTTAACCCCGAGGCACGACCTCTCAAACAGGCATCTTCACACTCGCCGTTTCCAACGTTACGTGGGCATGTGACATCAACGTGCATCGAACACTTCTGACACACTGGCCAGGCCAAGTTTAGCGATGATGATGTCATCAACTCGTCCATCTCGACCGGGAGACTGAGATGAGGACAGGACGCTTCTGCAGGACAGAACGGAGACAGAAAGCAAGACTGCGTTAGAGTTTAAAACAGCTCAGGTGTAGTGTAGTGTTATGTAGTACAGTGATGTGTATTGTTATGTAGTGTTGTGTAGTGCACAGTGGTATAGTGTAGTGTTGTGTAGTATAGTGTAGTGTTGTGTATTATTGTGTAGTATAGTGTAGTATAGTGTATTGTTGTGAAGTGTTGTGTAGTACAGTGTAGTATAGTGTAGTACCGTGTAATATTGTGTATTGTTGTGAAGTGTTGTGTATTATTGTGTAGTACAGTGTAGTATAGTGTAGTATTGTGTAGTATAGTGTATTGTTGTGAAGTGTTGTGAAGTGTTGTGTATTGTATTGTTTCCCCACGGACCATTATTACTGACGCACCACCCGCTAAACCCTGGAGCGCTCTGGACAGGTAACACAGAAGACGCTGCAGAATGAAAAATGGAGGAACGGAAAACCGCGAAGGACGAGGAGAAGATTCAGGACACGCCAGAAAGATTCCAAAGTTTGGGATCATTTCAGACTGAAACATGAAGAAACACTGCACAGTGCGGCTTCTGTTCTCTTTTCTCATTGATTGTAATTCTTTTTTGCAATTTTTCTAAAAAGGAAACAAATAATGTTTATTTTAAGATTCCGTCTCATTCCCTTTTGTATTTTTAGTTTTGCTGTTTATTAAACACACTATTAATACTATTAATTACTAAATTATAGGAATTGTGTAGTGTTGTGCAGAATTGTGTAGTATAGTGCAGTATTATGTAGCGAAGTGTATTGTTGTGTAGTATTGTGTAGTGAACTGTATTGTTGTGCAGTATAGTGTAGTATAGTGCAGTATTGTGTAGTTAAGTGTATTGTTGTGCAGTATAGTGTAGTATAGTGTAGTATAGTGCAGTATTGTGTAGTGAAGTGTATTGTTGTGTAGTATTGTGTAGTGAAGTGTATTGTTGTGCAGTATAGTGTAGTATAGTGCAGTATTGTGTAGTGAAGTGTATTGTTGTGTAGTATTGTGTAGTGAACTGTATTGTTGTGCAGTATAGTGTAGTATAGTGCAGTATAGTGTAGTGAAGTGTATTGTTGTGCAGTATAGTGTAGTATAGTGCAGTATAGTGTAGTGAAGTGTATTGTTGTGCAGTATAGTGTAGTATAGTGTAGTATAGTGCAGTATTGTGTAGTGAAGTGTATTGTTGTGCAGTATAGTGTAGTATAGTGCAGTATAGTGTAGTGAAGTGTATTGTTGTGCAGTATAGTGTAGTATAGTGTAGTATTGTGCAGTATTGTGTAGTGAAGTGTATTGTTGTGTAGTATTGTGTAGTGAACTGTATTGTTGTGCAGTATAGTGTAGTATAGTGCAGTATTGTGTAGTGAAGTGTATTGTTGTGCAGTATTGTGTAGTGAACTGTATTGTTGTGCAGTATAGTGTAGTATAGTGCAGTATTGTGTAGTGAAGTGTATTGTTGTGCAGTATAGTGTAGTATAGTGCAGTATTGTGTAGTGAAGTGTATTGTTGTGTAGTATTGTGTAGTGAACTGTATTGTTGTGCAGTATAGTGTAGTGAAGTGTATTGTTGTGCAGTATAGTGTAGTATAGTGTAGTATAGTGCAGTATTGTGTAGTGAAGTGTATTGTTGTGCAGTATAGTGTAGTATAGTGTAGTATTGTGCAGTATTGTGTAGTGAAGTGTATTGTTGTGTAGTATTGTGTAGTGAACTGTATTGTTGTGCAGTATAGTGTAGTATAGTGCAGTATAGTGTAGTGAAGTGTATTGTTGTGCAGTATAGTGTAGTATAGTGTAGTATAGTGCAGTATAGTGTAGTGAAGTGTATTGTTGTGCAGTATAGTGTAGTATAGTGTAGTATAGTGCAGTATTGTGTAGTGAAGTGTATTGTTGTGCAGTATAGTGTAGTATAGTGTAGTATTGTGCAGTATTGTGTAGTGAAGTGTATTGTTGTGTAGTATTGTGTAGTGAACTGTATTGTTGTGCAGTATAGTGTAGTATAGTGCAGTATTGTGTAGTGAAGTGTATTGTTGTGCAGTATTGTGTAGTGAACTGTATTGTTGTGCAGTATAGTGTAGTATAGTGCAGTATTGTGTAGTGAAGTGTATTGTTGTGCAGTATAGTGTAGTATAGTGCAGTATTGTGTAGTGAAGTGTATTGTTGTGTAGTATTGTGTAGTGAACTGTATTGTTGTGCAGTATAGTGTAGTATAGTGCAGTATAGTGTAGTGAAGTGTATTGTTGTGCAGTATAGTGTAGTATAGTGTAGTATAGTGCAGTATTGTGTAGTGAAGTGTATTGTTGTGCAGTATAGTGTAGTATAGTGTAGTATTGTGCAGTATTGTGTAGTGAAGTGTATTGTTGTGTAGTATTGTGTAGTGAACTGTATTGTTGTGCAGTATAGTGTAGTATAGTGCAGTATAGTGTAGTGAAGTGTATTGTTGTGCAGTATAGTGTAGTATAGTGCAGTATAGTGTAGTGAAGTGTATTGTTGTGCAGTATAGTGTAGTATAGTGTAGTATAGTGCAGTATAGTGTAGTGAAGTGTATTGTTGTGCAGTATAGTGTAGTATAGTGTAGTATAGTGCAGTATTGTGTAGTGAAGTGTATTGTTGTGCAGTATAGTGTAGTATAGTGTAGTATAGTGCAGTATTGTGTAGTGAAGTGTATTGTTGTGTAGTATTGTGTAGTGAACTGTATTGTTGTGCAGTATAGTGTAGTATAGTGCAGTATTGTGTAGTGAAGTGTATTGTTGTGCAGTATAGTGTAGTATAGTGTAGTATAGTGCAGTATTGTGTAGTGAAGTGTATTGTTGTGTAGTATTGTGTAGTGAACTGTATTGTTGTGCAGTATAGTGTAGTATAGTGCAGTATTGTGTAGTGAAGTGTATTGTTGTGCAGTATAGTGTAGTATAGTGTAGTATAGTGCAGTATTGTGTAGTGAAGTGTATTGTTGTGTAGTATTGTGTAGTGAACTGTATTGTTGTGTAGTATAGTGCAGTATTGTGTAGTGAAGTGTATTGTTGTGCAGTATAGTGTAGTATAGTGTAGTATAGTGCAGTATTGTGTAGTGAAGTGTATTGTTGTGTAGTATTGTGTAGTGAACTGTATTGTTGTGCAGTATAGTGTAGTATAGTGCAGTATTGTGTAGTGAAGTGTATTGTTGTGCAGTATAGTGTAGTATAGTGTAGTATAGTGCAGTATTGTGTAGTGAAGTGTATTGTTGTGTAGTATTGTGTAGTGAAGTGTATTGTTGTGCAGTATAGTGTAGTATAGTGTAGTATAGTGCAGTATTGTGTAGTGAAGTGTATTGTTGTGTAGTATTGTGTAGTGAACTGTATTGTTGTGCAGTATAGTGTAGTATAGTGCAGTATTGTGTAGTGAAGTGTATTGTTGTGCAGTATAGTGTAGTATAGTGTAGTATAGTGCAGTATTGTGTAGTGAAGTGTATTGTTGTGCAGTATAGTGTAGTATAGTGTAGTATAGTGCAGTATTGTGTAGTGAAGTGTATTGTTGTGTAGTATTGTGTAGTGAACTGTATTGTTGTGCAGTATAGTGTAGTATAGTGCAGTATAGTGTAGTGAAGTGTATTGTTGTGCAGTATAGTGTAGTATAGTGTAGTATAGTGCAGTATTGTGTAGTGAAGTGTATTGTTGTGCAGTATAGTGTAGTATAGTGTAGTATAGTGCAGTATTGTGTAGTGAAGTGTATTGTTGTGTAGTATTGTGTAGTGAACTGTATTGTTGTGCAGTATAGTGTAGTATAGTGCAGTATAGTGTAGTGAAGTGTATTGTTGTGCAGTATAGTGTAGTATAGTGCAGTATTGTGTAGTATTGTGTAGTATAGTGTAGCGAAGTGTATTGTTGTGCAGTATAGTGCAGTATAGTGTAGTGAAGTGTATTGTTGTGTAGTATAGTGTAGTATTGTGTAGAGGAATGTATTATTGTGTAGTGTTGTGTAGTATATTATAGTGTAGTATTGTGTGAGAGAATACCTGAACATGATGCCATTGCTCAGGGGGTCACACTACATCCACACTGAAACAACAACCATAATCACACACACACACACACACACACACACACACACACACACACACACACACACACACACACACACACGGTTGTTTGTATGTTTGTTTCATGACGTCACTCGTGTCTACTCGTGAGAAAAGTCCTTTATAATTACAGCTTCATAAATAAATAAGTAAATAAAATACATTATTTATTAAAAATGAGTAATAGTATTAAATAGAATAATTAAAGAAACACACGCTTTATATGCGCCGTGAAAAGCGCGTCAACACACACACACACACACGCGCCGTAAGTGTGTGTACACCGCGCTCAGGTACAATATCCAATAATAATCTGAAGAAGAAGAAGAAGGAGAAGAAGAAGGAGAAGAAGAAGAGGAAGAAGATGAAGAGTTGTTTGCGGCTCGTCACGCGCTCTTACCTGTCTCAGGTGTGTCACCTGTTCACTGCACGCGGAAGTGTTTCTGCTTCCTCCCCTTTCAGGAAAAACATTCTTAGTATGCAAATCAGGGAATTCCCCGCCCACTCTGTGTGTGTGTGTGTGTGTGTGTGTGTGTGTGTGTGTGTGTGTGTGTGTGTGTGTGTGTAAGTAAAAACAGAATGCAGGATTTGGACACAGATACGTCACGGATCTCGGCATAACCAACACCGCCACCTGCAGGCCACTTAATAATAACAACAACAACAACAACAACAATAACAATAATAATAATTATTATTATTAATATTATGTTTTACTGCGGTTATTATTTATTTAAACCAAATGCAAATAAAAATAGTTTGCTGTTTATTTATTTATGTTTGTCTGTTTGTGTATTTATTTATTGGATGGTTTGGGATTTGGAACAAAATGATTATTGTCGGTTGTATTTTATTGTTATAAGACAGGTTAAAGGACGAGGTCAGACAGGAGTCTCCGTGGACTATGATGTTTGTGGATGATATTGTGATTTGTGGTGAGAGTAGTGAGCAGGTGGAGAAGATCCTGGAGAGGTGGAGGTACACGCTGGAGAGAAGAGGAATGAAAGTCAGTAGGCGTAAGACAGAGTACATGTGTGTGAATGAGAGGGAGGGCAGTGGAGGGGTGCAGTTACAGGGAGAAGAGGTGGAGAAGGTGGAGGAGTTCAGGTACCTGGGGTCAACAGTGTAAAGTAATGGAGAGTGTGTTAGAGAAGTGAAGAAAAGAGTGCAGGCAGGGTGGAGTGGGTGGAGAAGAGTAATAGCAGGAGTGATTTGTGATAGAAGAGTATCTGTGAGAGTGAAAGGGAAAGTTTATAGGACTGTGGTGAGACCTGAGATGTTGTATGGATTAGAGACAGTGGTATTGAGTAAAAGACAGGAGGTGGAGCTGGAGGTAGCAGAGCTGAAGATGTTGAGATGTTCGTTGGGAGTGACGACGATGGAGAGGATTAGAAATGAGTTTATTAGAGGGACAGTGCATGTAGGACGTTTTGGAGACAAGGTGAGGGAGGTGAGATTGAGATGGTTTGGACATGTGCAGAGGAGGGACATGGGGTATATCAGTAGAAGAATGCTGAGGATGGAGACACCAGAAAGGAGGAAAAGAGGAAGAACGAGGAGGAGGTTTATGGATGTGGTGAGGGAAGACATGCAGGTAGTTGGCGTGAAAGAGGCAGATGTAGAGGACAGGGGGGGATGGAGACAGATGATCCGCTGTGGAGACTCCTGATGGGAGCAGCCGAAAGAAGAAGAAGAAGATGATTTTTATTGCAATAACATGCTTTTAAAACTAGTCTGTGTGTTTTATCCTTCAAATTACTACACTGCACCCCTGCCACGCCCCCCGGTCCATCTGGTCTGCCTCTTCTCATCTGGCCCACCCTCTTCATGCCAGTCCCCGCCCCCTGCAAACACACAAACTGGAAGCCAAGTAATGATCCCTTGTGCTTAATTCTCTAATAATGATCAGGTTTTATTGAACAGGACAAGAAGCTTCAGGGGTTTTAGGAAATTCAGAAGTTTCATTAACAGGAGTTTCAGGAAATTCAGGAGCAAGAGTTTCAAGAGTTTTAGGAGCAGTTGTTTCAGAAGTATCAGAAGCTGAAGTTTCAGGATTTTCAGAATTATGAGTTTGTTTTAGTTCTACATTTCCTCCATGCAAGAGCTGGTGCATATAAAATCACTTTCAAAAGTGTCTCAGGGTTCAGGGTCCAGATCGCTGCAGACCCGCCTGAGTTCCTGCTGCTTGTTTCGGAGTCTCCAATCGTCTCAGTTTGTTGAGGACGATGGAGACGGGGTCTCGTCCTGCTGTTTCTTTGCGCTCAGCCACAGAGAAGACCTTCATAGTTGTTTGAGTGAAGAAGGATCCAACTTCTATGGCTCGGACTCGGCAGTGGAAGGTGTTGACGATCTCGTGCCGGAACCTGCGACTCACTCCACAGTACAGCAGGAAGTTGGTGGCGGAGTTAAGGTTGTGCAGCATGTTGGCCACATCTCCCATGATGTTGATGGTGATGGTGTAGTCATCTCGGTTGAAGTCTTCATGGTTGTGTTCAGTGCGCAGGATGCAGTAAGTGACGAATCGCGGTAGACTAAGAACCACGAACGCCACCGAGACGATCCCGAGCAGCAGCAGCGTCCTGCGGGCCGAACCCCGTGTCCGAGATGCTCGGATCGTCCGCCGCTCCTCTTTAGTGAAGAGACGACCGGAGCCAAGCAGCTGGTACGCGATCAGAGAGTTGAAGATGATGACGAGCAGGATCGGAACTCCGCTGGACAGGAAGGACGTGATCCAAACCACCACCGTGGAGTAGAAGGCGTCTCGATAAAGACAGCGCGGAACCGTTACGGTCTGTCCATTTAGAGTCCGATTCACCTGGAATTCAGAGACCCTCACATGCAGTTATTACAAGAACAAAAACAATTTAAAGTTAAAGTGTGGTGTGAGGTGTGAGGCTCCACCTGCACTGCACTGTTGATCCAGCTGAGAGGAACTGAAGCCATGTGTGATAGCAAGACAATGGTGATGCAGGTAAGAAGGGCGTGTCTGACCTGCAGATGGCGCTGTCGGCTTATCATCACTCTGAACACTATGTAGCGCTCAATAGTGAAGGCCACAACAATCCAGGCCGAGGCGTAGAAGGTCCCGAACTGCAGAAAGGTGATGACTCCACACCACATCTGAGTGTGCCAGAAGGGCTGCGGCTGCAGGAACGCCAGGCTCAGGTCCAGCAGCGTCACACACAACAGGTACCACGTGTCCACCAGCGCCAAGCAGCTCAGGTACACACGGGCCGAGCTGGACATGCCACACACACGCCAGCACAGCATGTAGAACGTGAAGAGATTTGCTGTGGGAAAATAACAGCAGGGAGAGATAGTTTTCTGCTTTCGAAAGGATCCTAACATCATCATGAATTTGAGGAAGAACCTCTTTCAGAGCCACAGAACCACTATGAGAGTGATGACACCACAGTTTTTACTCTGACCAACGTTTTAGAACGTTTCAGGGTCTTTGGAACCCTCTAAGAGTTTTTTAGAAGTTGGTTTTAGGTTTAATTTTAAAATAAAAATGAAGGATTCTGGAAACACATCAACAGTTGAGAACTGCTCTGAGGGACCCAGTAGAACCTTTCCAAATTTTAAAACCCGACCGTAGATTCTAGAAACCCCCATTGAAGGTTCTAGAACTGCTTTGACTTGTAACCAGTACCACCTTTTGAAATGTTAGAACAAATTGAGAATCCAATAAACTCTGATTAAAGGTTCTTAAACTGCCCTAAGGTCCCTGGTACCACCCTTTGGAATTCAAGAACCCAACTGTTGATTCTACAGACCCTCATTGAAGATTATAGAAGTGCCCTGAAAACTGTGAAACCACAAGTCAGGGTCTCTGGAAGCCCACTGAGGATTCTGAAGAATCTAAAAGAATGTGTGATGAGGATTCTGGACTGGAACTGTGTGTGTGTGTGTTTGCGAAGAAAATTGTTCTGTGTGGTTCTGAACATGTTCATGTCGGATCCGATTACTCACACACCTGGAATACCCAGAACACACAGCAGCGGGTAATACACCTTTTGGATGGTGATGAAAACACTCGCTCCATCCATCATACGGCACTAATGCTGCAATAAAGCCATTACACACACACACACACACACACACACACACACTTTATTGCTTCAGTAGAATAAATGAATAATGTCGAATATAAAGAGTTAAAGAGGCACAAACTGTTTAAAGAACATCTTAGATTTTATACACACACTTTTTTTCCCCCAAATTTCACCCGAAACAAACAAATCAATTTAAGATTAAACATAGACAACAACAGCAACAGCAACAATAACACACACACACACAAACAAACACACACACACAAACAATAATTACAGAATGTCCAGATTTAACAATTTTTAATTTTATTTAATTTTAATTAAATTTTTCCAGTACTCACTGCGACAGAGCGTAAACGTGTGACTGTGCAGGTAGAACTCACCTGAGCGCACACACACACACACACACGCGCGCGGGCAGCAGATGGGCAGATACCTGGCACATAAACACACACTACATTAGTTAAGGAAAAGGAAATGGCGCTTGCGTTATTATTGATTCGTGGAAATGTTTTTTATTGAATATCGAGCTGATATCACAACGTGGTGCAAACAACAAAAAATACACTCCGGTACACACACACACAAACACACACACACACACACACACACACACACACACACACACACACACACACACACACACACTGTACAATAGTAATAATGACATACAAGTGTAAAAGTGTAAAATATTTTTTATTACAAAATTTCTGATGTGTTTAAAAAAAGAACATGCAGCAAAAACCGAAATATAAAAACGTGTACGACTGCGTTTTATGTCCCCTCGTTCACGTTCCCTTAATCGAGTTCCCCCCAGAATGAGTTGTGGTTTTCTGTAGAGCTGGTTATAGTAAGTTGGTCATGTGACCGCTCAGACCGTTAGTTAGCTGTGGATCGTTAAGGGAATTCGACGAGGATGGGAAATAAAGCGCCACCATAGCGCCCCCCTGTGGTGGTGTTCCACTCCTTACATGTGCCCCAGGTTGAATTGCAAACATACAAGCATTCGAACACGTCCATTAAAAAAACACAGGATATGGATCGCTCATTGTGGTCGTTATAACCTGAGCGGAGGAAGAGAATAACACTGAAAAAGGGATAATACTGTTTCGTCTGTTTATAATCAAGAGTTCTCTCATACATTTGGCTAAAAAAAAGCGACATATATTATTCTTTTGTATCTGATATATTTGTGGTTAGCATTAGCATTAAATGTAATAAAAAAACAACAACAACTAACTAAACAAAAAAGGCGGCATTGCATAATAAAGGGTCTCTGGGCATGAATATAAAAAAACATAAATAAAATAAAAATTTGGGGTTATAAAAAAAAAAAATCAGAGGTTTTTTTTTCTTCGCTGTTTTATATTTGCTATTTCATCATATTTACCCCTGCGCTAAAGCAATTGTTAATACCCCAAAATAAATACTGAAAAAGGCACAGTTAATCACAATTCCTTTCTTTTCTCCATCAGTTGTAGAAGACACATTACTTCCCCTCAGTAAAGCGTCTGGAATCTGTTATTAACTCTGTAAATAATCTCCAGACCAGAAGAGGGCACTCAAAAATCAACTTTCAACCACATTATTTCCCACAATTCAGGTTTATACAAAAAAAAATCCGTTCTTCAAATGTGTCAGTCAGGAACTTCTTCTTCTTCTTGGGAAATAAACGCAAGAATAAAGGAGTGGAGGAAATATGTGACTCCGCCTCCAGGCTGGCAGGGGGAGGGATGGAGGGAGGGCTCATAAGTTGTCCCCAGGTTGGTACTGCGGCTCTGTGGCAGTGAAGTAATCTTCAAGGAACGCCTGAAGGTACTCGAAGGTGTGACGTTCCTCTGCGTTCTGCTTCCAGCACTGCAACATGAGCTCATACAGGGACACGGGACAGTCCTGAGGACACTGCATACGGTAGCCACGTTCCACCTGCTCCAACACCTCCCTGTTATTCATCCCTATACACACACACACACACACACACACACACACACGAATGTTAACTGACTGTTTACTGACTGTGGAGGAACCCACAAAAGTTCTATGAAGAGTTTTTTTGTCCCCCAAACAGAAAAGGGTTCCCCGTAGAACTATTTCTGTTTAGGGGACACTCTGTGGAAAAACTCTTCATAGAACTTTTGTGGGAGTTCTCAATACCAAGAACCTGTTGCTAACATAACGCTTATAGGATCTTACAAAACCCTTAAAGAACCCCTTTCCCCAGTCAGAGGGTCCAAACTCTTCTAGAACCTGATGCATGATAAACATTTAGCTCATGGTTCTTGGTTCTGTCAGAAAAAAACCTGGTTGTTGTGAAAGTGAAAGTGAAGGTGTATTGTGTTACCTGGATATGGTACTCGTCCTTTTGTTACCAGTTCTGTGAGCAGGATGCCGAAGGACCAGACGTCTGATTTAATGGTGAATTTTCCATAAAGTGCTGCCTCTGGAGCGGTCCACTTAATAGGGAACTTTGCACCTGAAAAAGAGGTAGGAGGTGCGAAGTGAGGGGTCAACTGAGAGGCAGGATGAAGTGCAGGATGAGGAAACAGGATGAAGTACAGACAGGGTAAGATACAGGATGAGGAGCAGGATAAGGTTCAGGATGAGGAGCAGGATGAGGTGCAGGATAGGGAGCAGGATGAGGAGCAGGACGAGGGACAGGACGAGGAGCAGGACGAGGGACAGGACGAGGAGCAGGACGAGGGACAGGACCAGGTGCAGGACGAGGTGCAGGATGAGGAGCAGGACGAGGAAGACGAGGAGCAGGACGAGGAGCAGGACGAGGGACAAGACGAGGAGCAGGACGAGGAGCAGGACGAGGAGCAGGACGAGGAGCAGGACGAGGAGCAGGACGAGGAGCAGGACGAGGTGCAGGACGAGGTGCAGGACGAGGTGCAGGATGAGAGACAGGATGAGAGACAGGATGAAGAGCAGGATGAGTGTCTCACCTTGGCGAGCGGTGTACTCATTGTCCTCAATGAGTCTGGCGAGACCAAAGTCTGCGATTTTACACACTTGATTTTCTCCTACCAGGATGTTGGCAGCGCGCAAGTCTCTGTGGATGTAGTTCATTCTCTCAATATAGGCCATTCCTCCAGATACCTGCACACATGTGCAGACACACACACACACACACACACACACACACACACACACACACACACACACACACACACAAACAGTATTTTAAATATACAATAAAATAATAAATAATTATATAATTAAATTATTACACAAAATGAATAAATAATAGAACATTTAAAGTAATAATTCAATACTTATTGAGTGAATAAATGAGGACAGTCAGTTTTAGGAGCAGTGCATGCTGGGATACCTGAGCGGCCATATCGACGAGGTTGGGTAACTTCAGAGCTCGACCTTCTCCATCCTTCAGGAACTCCAGCAGACTTCCTGTGAACATTTTACACACAACACATCAGTACAAGAAGAAACCTGAGTTACGCCAAACTAAACGCTGGTCTCTACGATCGCTGTAGACACAACCCCTGACCTTTGCTCATGTACTCGGTGACAATGTAGATGGGCTCCTCGGAGACGACGGCGTAAAGCTGCACCAGTTTATCATGGCGAAGATTCTTCATGATCTGAGCCTCCTCCAGGAATGACTCAGGGGACATGGTGCCTGGCTTCAGGGTCTTCACCGCTACCTTGGTGTTACCGTTCCATGTTCCTGACACACACACACACACACACACACACACACACACACATTAGGCCACATTTTCTACTAAAAAGCAAAAACTATCAAGAAATATTTTTATTTCATCAGCTGTCAATCAATAATATTACAGCAATGTGAAAAGTATTAAAATAGAAGGTTTAATAGTTCTTCTGGTCACCAGCAGGGGGTTCTGTTGACGCAGCAGAAATATTACTCCTGGCACAATTACTACAAAACTAGATGAATAAAACGAGGA
>NC_139601.1:17186369-17194409 GCF_946808225.1 Silurus aristotelis
AGCTCGGTGTTGCACTCATTAGTGTGACTTTCCGATAAAGTTTCAGTTCTCAAGTTTGAAAAGCAGCCCTTTCATTCCTGATCGATCTTCTCTCAGTTCGTCTCTCAGACTGAGACGCTTAACTTCATTTCCATTCCCATCTCCAGAGAGAGATCCAATGACACTCTTCACCACACTTCACTCACATGCCCATAGACCTCCATATCCCACAGAGATGCCTTCACCTCACACACACACACACACACACACACACACACACACACACACACACACACACACCAAAGATCTATCAGTAAATATTATTCACTACCCACAATCCAATCTATCTAATCTAATTTCCCTTTATCCCTGGACCTGCTGTTCACATGACAAACAAGGAATCATCAGAATATTTCTAGATGTTCAGATCTTCATAGTCCTGTTTTATACCCAAAGACGACGTTTTCTTCTGGACCATGTTCAGTGTGTGTTTCAGCACAGGATTGACGTTCCTCCTAAAGCTATTAGGACATATAATATAAAAGTTCTTCACCTAAATCTTTCTACACAATTGTGGAGGACTTCTCTAGATGAAGGAGGACACACATGGATTTATCCTTTGAACTAGGAGACCCAAACCTCCACTAAGATCTGCTTTCCATGGGTTGGAAGATGTGAAAGAACATCAGTACCTGTATCTTACTAACACCCTTGTAGCAGAATAAATCTCCATAAAAATCTAGTGCAACTTCTTCCCAGAAAAGTGGAGCTCAATATAACAGCAAATGGAGAAACCAAACTTCTGCTCAGGTGCCCACAAACCTTTGCGTAAATTTCCCAGGACGTGAATTTACTTCAGTACCTTAATGAATGGCATTCATTAAACATCAGTCATTTTGTCATCAAATACACACACACACACACACACACACACACACACACACACACACACACACACACACACACACACACACACACACACACACAGACACCTTGATTTCGCTTTTACAAGGTTACTTCACTTCCTCAAACCTCCAAAAAAAAACACCTATAATGAAACAGGCACCAAAATATGTTCCTCTCTCGAAACACCTGCAATCACATGCTAGCACCACGCGTATGCATGTGCGTGCGTGTGTGCGTGCGTGTGCGCGTGTGTGCGTGCGTGGCGTGTGTGTGTATGAGAGATTATTTGCAGTAAATAATTCCATTAGTCTATTAAAGGTCGCATCCTGGACTACATCATTCACTCACACACACACACACACACAGAGAGACAAAACCGGAGAGGTTTTTCCCCCAGTTTAACGGAAGTGTGTAGATGTGAACAAAATGAGTGTGTTTCCCAACACACACACACACACACACACACTTCTAAATCCGATCATTGAGTTCAATTATTAACACTATTAAAACGCTTAAACACTGAGGTGTGTATGTGTGTGTGTGTGTGTGTGTGTGTGTGTGTGTGTGTGTGTGTAAGACTGAGTCTACTATCTATTATATAGAAATGTAACACCTACAGCAGAAGGTCAATAAGAAGCTTAACCGTGTCAGTGTTTCCAGCAGAGGAGTAAAAGTCCACACCTCCTTCCCTCAGTAGAAGTGCAGCTCCTGATGTTTTATAAAAACTTATTGGTGTGAGATGATATGGTTCCATATATATGATATGGTTCAGAAAACGTGCTACATCGTTATTAATATGCTTGACTGCATGCTGTGTGTGTTGACGGATCGACTCTGTTGTTGTTTTCTTGAAGTTTAAATAAGAAATCAATAAACTATAATTAAAAACACAATCTATATAATCACACAGATTAAATATAATCACACACACTATATATAACCACACACGCTATATAATCACACGCACTCTTTATAATCACACAAACACTATATAACCACACACGCTATATAATCACACACACTATATAATCACACACACTGTATATAATCACACTATATATAACCACACACGCTATATAATCACACGCACTCTTTATAATCACACAAACACTATATAACCACACACGCTATATAATCACACGCACTCTTTATAATCACACAAACACTATATAACCACACACGCTATATAATCACACACACTATATAATCACACACACTGTATATAATCACACACACTGTATATAATCACACACTATATATAACCACACACGCTATATAAATCACAAACACGCTATATAATCACACACACTGTATATAATCACACACGCTATATAACCACACACGCTATATAATATCACACACACTCTATATATCACACACACTCTATATAATATCACACACACTCTATATAATATCACACACACTCTATATAATCACACACGCTATATAACCACACACACTATATAATCACACACACTATATAATCACACACACTATATATAACCACACGTGCTATATAATCACACACACTATATTTAACCACACACGCTATATAATCACACACACTATATAATCACACACACTATATATAATCACACACACTATATATAACCACACACGCTATATAATCACACGCACTCTTTATAATCACACAAACACTATATAACCACACACGCTATATAATCACACACACTATATAATCACACACACTGTATATAATCACACACTATATATAACCACACACGCTATATAAATCACAAACACGCTATATAATCACACACTATATAACCACACACGCTATATAATATCACACACACTCTATATAATCACACACACTATATAACCACACACACACTCTTTATAATCACACACACTCTATATAATCACACACACGCTATATAATCACACACACGCTATATAATCACACACACGCTATATAATCACACACACACACGCTATATATAATCACACACTATATATAACCACACACGCTATATAATAACACACACTCTTTATAATCACACAAACACTATATAATCACACACACGCTATATAATCACACACACGCTATATAATCACACACACTGTATATAATCACACACACTGTATATAATCACACACTATATATAACCCACACACACTGTATATAAATCACACACACTGTATATAACCACACACGCTATATAATCACACACGCTATATAATATCACACACACTCTATATAATATCACACACACTCTATATAATATCACACACGCTATATAACCACACACACTATATAACCACACACACACTCTTTATAATCACACACACTATATAATCACACACACTCTATATATTAACACACACTATATAACCACACACACTCTATATAATATCACACACGCTATATAATCATACACACTCTATATAATCACACACACACTCTATATAATCACACACACACTCTATATAATCACACACGCTTTATAATCACACACACGCTATATAATCATACACACTCTATATAATCACACACACACTCTATATAATCACACACGCTTTATAATCACACACACGCTATATAATCATACACACTCTTATAATCAATCACACACTATATAATCACACACACTCTATATAATCACACACTGTATATAATCACACTGTATATAATCACACACGCTATATAATCACACACGCTATATAATCACACACTATATATAATCACACTATATATAATCACACACACTATATATAATCACACACACTATATATAATCACACACTGTATATAAATCACACACGCTATATAAACACACACGCTATATAATCACACACGCTATATAATCACACACTATATAAATCACACACTATATAAATCACACACACTACATATAATCACACACACTATATAATCACACACACTATATAATCACACACACTATATAATCACACACACTATATAATCACACACACTGTATATAGTCACAGACACAATATATAATCACACACACTATATAATCACACACTATATATATAAAATTACACACACTATATATAATCACACACACGATATATAATCACACACATGATATATAATCACACACTATATATATATAATTACACACACTATATAATCACACACACTGTATATAATCACACACACGATATATAATCACACACTATATATAATCACACACACGATATATAATCACCCACTATATATATAATTACACACACTATATATAATCACACACACTGTATATAATCACACACACAATATATAATCACACACACAATATATAATCACACACTGTATATAATCACACACTGTATATAATCACACACACTATATATATATATAATTACACACACTATATAATCACACACACTTTATATAATCACACACACAATATATAATCACACACTATATATATATATCTATATATATATATATATATATATATATATATATATAATTACACACACTGTATATAATCACACACACTGTATATGATCACACACACTGTATATGATCACACACGATATATAATCACACACACTGTATATAATCACACACACGATATATGATCACACACGATATATAATCACACACACTGTATATAATCACACACACTGTATATAATCACACACACTGTATATAATCACACACACTGTATATAATCACACACGATATAATCACACACGATATAATCACACACGATATAATCACACACACTGTATATAATCACACACACTGTATATAATCACACACACTATATAATCACGACATATTTTTCATAACATTCCAACCTTTACACTCACATGTAGTGGGAGAGAAATATATACACGTACAGAAAGACAAACAGACAGACAGAGAGAAAGAGAGACAGACAGATACAGATGGACAGAGAGACAGACAGAAAGAGGGATAAAGTACAGACAGATTGAGAGACTGAGAGACAGATACAGTTCCTGGCATGTTCCTAACACACGTGGCATCAAGGACATCAGAAAGCAATTAGTTTAAAACATTAAAAGCACACACATATAGTCTAACACACTACTACACAAACACTGCACAATGTTACAAACTCACTCTACACAGTCTATACACACGTTATACACAGCTACACAACACTATACACACACTTATACCACGTTATACACACCTACACAACACTATACACACACATTATACACAGCTACACAACACTATACACACACTTATACCACGTTATACACACCTACACAAAACTATACACACACACACACGTTATACACACCTACACAACACTATACACACACATTATACACACCTACAGAACACTATACACACACATTATACACACCTACACAACACTATACACACACTTATACAACGTTATCCACACCTACACAAAACTATACACACACGTTATACACACCTACACAACACTATACACACACACACACACACACACACGTGTTATACACACCTACACAACACTATACACACACATTATACACACCAACACAACACTATACACACGTTATACAACACCTACACAACACGACGCACACTTGTACACAACGTTATACACACCTACACAACACTCTACACACAAGTTATACACACCTACACAACACTATACACACACATTATACACACCTACAGAACACTATACACACACATTATACACACCTACACAACACTATACACACACATTATACACACCTCACAACACTATACACACACTTATACAACGTTATCCACACCTACACAAAACTATACACACGTTATACACACCTACACAACACTATACACACACACACACACACACGTGTTATACACACCTACACAACACTATACACACACATTATACACACCAACACAACACTATACACACGTTATACACACCTACACAACACGCCGCACACTTGTACACAACGTTATACACACCTACACAACACTCTACACACAAGTTATACACACCTACACAACACTCTACACACACGTTATACACACCTACACAACACTCTACACACAAATGTGTTATACACACCTACACAACACTCTACACACACATGTGTTATACACAACTACACAATACTGCACACACTTATGCAATGTTATACACACCTACACAACACTATACACACACGTTATACACACCTACACAACACTATACACACACATGTTATACACACCTACACAACACTATACACACGTTCTACACACCTACACCAAACCCACACACTTGTACACCTACACAACACTATACACACACGTTATACACACCTACACAACACTATACACACACATTATACACACCTACACAACACTATACACACCTACACAACACCCCGCACACTTGTACACAACGTTATACACACCTACACAACACTAAACACACACGTTATACACACCTACACAACACTCTACACACATACGTTATACACACCTACACAACACTCTACACACACACATGTTATACACACCCACACAATACTACACACACTTATACAATGTTATACACACCTACACAACACTATACACACACATTATACACACCTACACAACACTATACACACGTTATACACACCTACACAACACCCTGCACACTTGTACACAACGTTATACACACCTACACAACACTCTACAAACACTTATACAATGTTATACACACCTACACAACACTATACACACACGTTATACACTCCTACACAACACTATACACACAGATGTTATACACACCTACACAACACCCCGCACACTTGTACACAACGTTATACACACCTACACAACACTCTACACACACGTTATTCACACCTACACAACACTATACACACAGATGTTATACACACCTACACAACACCCCGCACACTTGTACACAATGTTATACACACCTACACAACACTCTACACACACGTAATGCACACCTACACAACCCTATAAACACACGTTATACACACCTACACAACACTCTAGACACACTTATACGTTAAACACACCTACACAACACTCTACATTCTTACACAACGTTATACACACCTACACAACACTATACACACACGTTATACACACCTACACAACACCCCACACACTTGTACACAACGTTATACACACCTACACAACACTATACACACACGTTATACACACCTACACAACACCCCACACACTTGTACAAACGTTATACACACCTACACAACACTCTACACACACTTATACAATGTTATACACACCTACACAACACTCTACACACACTTATACAATGTTATACACACCTACACAACACTCTACACAAACAATGCTAGACAGACATACAGACAAGTAGACAGATGAAGTATTTTGCTCCCACAGCTGGATTCTGACATCAGCAGTTACTCCTTTTTCATATATCTTTACACACACACACACACACACACACACACACACACACACACACACATTCTCTCTCTCTCTCTCTCTCTCTCTCTCTCTCTCTCTCTCTCTCTCTTTCTCACACACACACACACACACACACACACACACACACACACACACACACACACACACTGTAGAGGTATTCGTGTATAATATTTAAACTTGATTTATCTCTAATAATCTCATAGTTAGACGACGCAATCCAGATGTGATGGCACGCGCTCCTCAAACACACACACACACACACACACACACACAATTAACATAAAACACATTTGAAATTTTTTTTTTTTTTTACTTTTTTTTACCTTCTAAAGTTCCGTCGCTTTCATCCTGCCGCTGCACGCGCCCTAATCCTCAATAAGCGCGCTCTACCCGACACTGAGCGCTGCGTGTGTGTGTGTGAGACAGATAGAGAAACAGGAGTGTGAGAAGTAACCAATCATTATGAGTTTAGGGGATTCAGCCGCTTTTTTATTGAGCCAATAGAAATTCGGGATAAAACGATGGGCGGAGCTTCAGGAAAAGCAGCCAACAAATGACGCACTTCAACTTCCAGTAAAAAAAACAAAACATCATGATAGATGTGTGTGTGTGTGTGTGTGTGTGTGTGTGTGTGTGTGTGTGTGTGTGTGTGTGTGAATGAGGGAGTGAGTGTGAATGAGTGAGTGTGTGTGTGTGTGTGTGTGTGTGTGTGTGTGTGTGAAAGAGAGAGTGAGTGTGTGAGTGTGTGTGTGTATGTGTGTGTGTGTGAAAGAGAGAGTGAGT
>NC_139601.1:17194609-17197109 GCF_946808225.1 Silurus aristotelis
ATGGTGGAGACACTTGTCCTCTCTGGATGGTGGAGACACTTGTGCTGGTTGTATGGTGGAGACACTTGTCCTCTCTGGATGGTGGAGACACTTGTGCTGGTTGTATGGTGGAGACACTTGTTCCTCTGGATGGTGGAGACACTTGTGCTGGTTGTATGGTGGAGACACTTGTCCTCTCTGGATGGTGGAGACACTTGTGCTGGTTGTATGGTGAGGACACTTGTCCTCTCTGGATGGTGAAGACACTTGTGCTGGTTGTATGGTGAGGACACCTGTGCTGGTTGTATGGTGGAGACACTTGTCCTCTCCAGGTGGGGGAGACCGCAGTATGAAGACGAATGTGCACAGGAAGATGTTGATAAATAATTGAGCACAGAGACTGTAATGAGAGACGATGGTGTGAAGCTCATCTGGAAGAGAATCCTGACTCACTAACGCTTGTCGTGTCTCGCAGCTTCGGGTTTGGACGCTCCTGCAGGCTCCGCCTCTGCAGGCTCTGCCGCCCCTGCAGGCTCCGCCCCTGTCTACATGCAGCTGTGGTTCATGGTGTTGATGGCGGCCATGGCTTTGATCCTGTTAGGGATTTCTCTGGGCGTCGGCCTGCACAGGGCTCTGTCCCGCCCACCATATGCCCGGGAACGCCCACCTCTCATCCCCCTGCCCCTACAGCCCCGCAGCCCCAGGGGGATTTACCCCCCCAGCAACGCCTACCTGGTAAGATGCCTTTTTTTACCCCAACATCATCTATTATAGTTCACCATTTATACATCACAGAAGAGTCTAGAGATTATAGACTTTTATAAATTAGGCATTATAGATCTAGATTAAATCAGATACATTTAAATATTAGGGATTATAGATTATATATTTAAGATTATTGATTATAGATTATAAAACTTTAATGAAGAAATAATCAACCTGAATTGATGGTGGCGTGTTTATCGCCCCCTGCTGGAGAACGCTATCTGAGTGTCTGTACACCTGTTTGTGTGAATGTGTTAAATCTGCAGTTTGACTCGGTTCCGGACGCGACCAGTTCACCGAACAACGTCACACTGAAAGCCTTCACCATGCACATGGAGGTGAGACGTCTGTCTGTCTCTCTGTCTGTCTCACTAATACTCGGGGAGTGTACACTACCCCTGAGTGTAGAGTGAGGATTGGAACACGCCGCGTTAAAAAAGCAAACGTTTCCTCTTTTCCAGGAAGTGATTGACAGTAAAGAGGTGGAGAACAACGAGGGCATGACGGAGAACCGGACTGGGGTCGTTACCGTGTCGACGGTCCACATGTCCTCTCATGACACGACCCAGAATCCTCTGCGGCGCAGTGTGAGTCAGATGATTGACAGGAAGTCGGGGGAGGGGCAGGATGACACGTGGGATCCACATTTTCGAGGTCACGACAGCGGAATGGTGAGAAGTTACAGATTTATATTTAATACATCGATTACGGTTTCCTTCATCCTTCTATTTTCTCTTTCTTCTCTCTTAGTTTGATGAAGAGTTTGTTGACACCATTAAAGGTTTCAGTACGGTGAGAAAAGAGCACACCATGTTCACCGATACCAACCTCTGACCTTTCTGGAACGACGAATCTGCGGGCTGTTGAGAGAAGCTAGCGGCAAGTCATTAGCGCCGCGGTCTCGTCCATCCAGAGCACGAGGAACGGCTAACGAGGCGTGGTAATGATGTCATAACAGGAAGTGGACCGTTATACAAATTCAATTCAAGTTGCAATAAAACTTATTTACTGTAACCGTGTGACTGATTTAGCTTAGCATGCTTAGCGCTAGCACATGACGGTGAGATTCCGGCTAAAAGGCGTCATCCTTCTGAACGTGATCATTTTGCCTAAACTGTCACTTCAAAGCTCATCAGGAAACCGCACAATCTTTCCCGACTAATCCCAGATTTGGCGTTAGTTTTACCAAGCGTAAGCTAACTAGAGATCTTCGCTGTAGGAAGCGTATAGCCCAAATTCTTCCCCTTTATAAACACAGGGTAAGCGGCTTCTGGAGCAACACGATAAAGCTTTATATTTTATGCTAAATGACCTCGGACACCGCACTCTACCGTGCTAGCAATGTTAATTCTGTGAATAACCAGTGCCATGTGCTAGATTAGCATTAAAACATTTATAAATGACAAAAAAATTCAACACGTTTTAGCATGTTAGCGTTTATTTCAGACGCTGTGGGAGGCACAAAAACATGTAAATGTGTGTAGGTATAAAATATCAGGCAGGTTCTACAAAAAAAAAAAAAAAAAAAACTTCCTGTTGCTTGTTATTTTATATAGAAATCTGAGAGGATAAAAAAAAAAACCCTGGCGCGAACACTGATACTTCCTCCTTCACTTCCTGTCAGGGGGCGGGGCTTGCTTAACAACTATTTATCACCTCCTAATTCAGCCTCCCCATTAGCATATCATCTTTACTTTTGCAACACATCCCTGCGCTAATGTCGCAACGCTAACGTTAGGGTAAGTAATGCTAGGTA
>NC_139601.1:17204609-17207109 GCF_946808225.1 Silurus aristotelis
GTAGTGCCTGGTGTCTCCGGGTGAACACAGCGAGACACACACACACACACACACCCCACACTAACACTCATGTCCACGTCTCCAGCGTTAATGGCAGATCGAAAATGTAGTGCAAAATTATAAGTTCCCCTTTTACACTCCCAAAGAGGCGGGGCTTTCCTGTGAAATGCCTTTTTCAGGGGGCGGAGCATAGCTGCATAGGTCATAAACAAGGAACTGCTTCTCATACAAGTGGGCGGGGCTGAGCCGTGCCTGTTCCCAAAGAGAGGGTGGAGCTTTGGGTAAGATTTGGGGGGAGCTTTGTTGCATAGGCCATAAATAGATTTGTCTATAAATTTAAGACTGTATAGAAGGGTGTGGTTGATTTTAAACAGGCATGGCTGAATTGTTTTAGGGCGGGGCTTTGGTGCATAGGTTATAAGTGAGAGTTCTTGGAACCACTTTACAGAGATTAAGGGGCGGAGCCATTTGACTCAAATGTCAAATTTTGTGCATAGTTTATTTTATATTTATATATTTATTTATATATATTTGTATGAGATCATCAGTACAGACTTGTTTAGTACACAAGAAGTGCTACAGTCCAATCAGAAACCAGTTTGGTGATTCTAGTGGGTCCCACCCCCTTTTGCTGATTGGCTGAGATTATTCACACGATTACCTACACAGCAGTCTTATTCTCATGCCCGAATGAAACGGATTCATTGTTGAAAAGCAGGTAGCACTTTGTTTAATGCTAGCTCACGGCTAGTTAGCGAGTTAGCTAGCACGACGAGTAAACACTGGAGAATGTTAGCAAAGCAAACCGTTAGCTGATTAACGGTTGGCTGGCTAGCGGAACACTGACGAGCGCTCGTTAGAGCCGAAGGGCGCGCTGTGATGACATCACAGCCTTGGCCACGCCCCCCTGATGGGATAGTGACACATTATCTTCACTCCTTCTTTACAGGTACGGCTTCTTCTTCCAACACACTTCAGATTTTCAACCCAAAGAGAAAAGAAAGAAAAGGGGGGAGGAAAAAGAAGAAAGAAGAAAAAAAAAAAAAAAACAGCCCTCCTTTTTATTTTTTAAAACAATTCATTACAAAAACTTGCCCCTTTTTTTTGTTCCACAGATGAAGGTCACAGTGGGGCTCCAATTAAAACTATTCCTCCTCCTCCTCCACACACACACACACACACACACACACACACACACACACACACACACACACGTCACGAGCCCTGACCCTGTAATGACTGAGGGAATCAGGGAAAGGAAGGATAGAGGGAGGGATAGATAATGGGATGAAAGAGTGAAGGGAACAGATAAACTCGGTTTAGTAAAGAGAACTGAAGAACAGTTACTGTGTGTGATGAACGAGTGAAGAGAAAGTGAGACCTTTTTTTCCCACCCCTTCATCCCTCGATCTACTGTTTCCTAATGACATTCGCCACGTTTGTTGGGTTGCCATGAAGACGGCTTTAGTCACCGTGATGCTTTTGCGCTCCCGCACACTTACACACACACTCACACTCACACACACACACACACACACACACACACACACACACACTCTCTCTCACACACGCTGGCGCAGGTTGATACTCTGTATTGTCTGTTCTGTTCTGTTTGCTCTTGATGTGGATTTGCTTCTTTATTTATTTCTGATTGTTCTCCGAAATAGACGTCTTCATCAACTGTCCATGTTACTGCAGGTCTCTGTGGAGAGACAAAGCGAGACAGACAGTGAGAGAGAGAGAGTGAGTGAGCAAGACAAACAGTGAGACAGACAGTGAGACAGAGACAGACAGAGACAGACAGAGAGACAGAGCGAGACAGAGAGACAGAGCGAGACAGAGAGACAGAGCGAGACAGAGAGACAGAGCGAGACAGAAAGACAGAGCTAGACAGACAGATAGACATTACCATTGAAAGTGTCCACTTCCTGTGTGTGGAGGAAGGGGGCGGGGCCCCAGATTCGAACGGTGCCGTCGTCTGAAGCGCTGGCCATCAGACTCGGCACACACGGGTTCCAGCTCACACAGTTCACAGTGCGAGTGTGTCCCGTCAGCTCAGCTATGGGCAGCTCACTGCGCTTGTGCCAAATATACACCTTGTGATCTGAGACACACACACACACACACACACACACACACACACACACACACACACACACACAAAGCAGTGAGCAACTCATAATAATAATGTTGATTTCCTTGGAAGTGGAATTGGGGGTGTGGTCAAGCCCAAGTTTGTTGTGAGGAGGAGTTACTGCAGGCCACACCCCCACTTCTACATTGTTGAGTTTTAAGAATGAAACTACACGGTCAGGAGGGGGAAAAAAAGGAGGAAAATCTGCCCAATCATGTGGTTAAACAGGACCAGCAGACTGCTCCTGATCTTCTCTAGGTCCAGGAGTGTGGTCCAGGAGCTCCATGGCATGCGTACCTTCACTGCCGCTGGCGATGAAGTCCTCGTTATGGCCTCCGAAGCAGGAGTGGATGGTGTAGAAGCCCT
>NC_139601.1:17212109-17214609 GCF_946808225.1 Silurus aristotelis
AATCTTACACACACACACTAACAATCAGACACAATCTTACACACACACACTAACAATTAGACACAATCTTACACACACCTTGTCCCACTCTCCCTCCATTATGTGGTTCCTGAACTTGGTAGCAGCGGGGTGTTCCAGCCTACAGCCCGACTCCTGCATCAACAAATCCACCGTCTGACTGTACAGAGCGAGAGAGAAGAGAGGGGGGGGGGGGGGGGGGGTAGATAGACAGAAAGAAATACAGGTAGCGAGAGAGACAGACAGACAGGTAGAGGGACAGAGACAGACAGACAGGTAGAGGGACACAGACAGACAGACAGACAGGTAGAGGGACAGACAGACAGACAGACAGGTAGAGGGACAGAGACAGACAGACAGGTAGAGGGACAGAGACAGACAGACAGGTAGAGGGACAGAGACAGACAGACAGGTAGAGGGACAGAGACAGACAGGTATACAGGATCTTAAATCAGTTTTGTCACAGCTTCAGTTCGTTTATGTACACATCTATCTAGTGTTATGTGTATTGTCTTGTGTTGTCTGTCTGTACTGTTCTCTGTCCTGTCTGCACTGTCTGTCTGTCTGCACTGTTCTCTGTACTGTCTGCGTGTCTGCACCGTCTGTCTGTCTGCACTGTTCTCTGTACTGTCTGCGTGTCTGCACCGTCTGTCTGTCTGTCTGCACTGTTCTCTGTACTGTCTGCGTGTCTGCACCGTCTGTCTGTCTGCACTGTTCTCTGTACTGTCTGCGTGTCTGCACCGTCTGTCTGTCTGTCTGTCTGCACTGTTCTCTGTACTGTCTGCGTGTCTGCACCGTCTGTCTGCACTGTTCTCTGTACTGTCTGCGTGTCTGCACCGTCTGTCTGCACTGTTCTCTGTACTGTCTGCGTGTCTGCACCGTCTGTCTGTCTGCACTGTTCTCTGTACTGTCTGCGTGTCTGCACCGTCTGTCTGTCTGTCTGTCTGCACTGTTCTCTGTACTGTCTGCGTGTCTGCACCGTCTGTCTGTCTGTCTGTCTGCACTGTTCTCTGTACTGTCTGTCTGCACTGTTTTTGGTTGCACTTTATGTAACTTGTGTTGTAGCTCTATGTTGTTGTTTTTGTTGTTTAGTGTAGCACCAGGGTTCTGGAGGAACGTTGTCTCGTCTTTACTGTGTATTACAGTGTAGAGTAGAAATGACAATAAAGACCTCTTGACTTGACCATGTTAACACTTATCCTGCTCAGCCTTCACACACACACACACACACACACACACACACACAGAACAGGAGGAAACCTGGATCTCCCTCCAGGTGAGTGTGTTAAAAGCTGCACAACCTGCTCTCTTCTCCTACACAACCCTGAAGAGATAAAACCTCACTCAGATCCAGCTGTGACAGTCTGGACAGATGTGGATCTCAGTCAGCATGATGATGATGATGTAGAAGAACAAGCTAGTTTCTACCTGAACTAGCATTCTATAGGGGAGATTAATAACACACTGCAGTGTGTGTGTGTGTGTGTGTGTGTGTGTGTGTGTGTGTGTGTGTGTAAAATGGACCCAGTTTCTCTTTTCTTGTGCTTCCCATCCCCCATGCGTGTGTCAAACCCAGGCCTCTCTCCTGTGATGAAGATGATGGTGAAGGTGATGATGATGATGGTACTTACTTCAGTCCCAGTCCGTGCAGATGTTGCCCTATGAGTCGGATCACATCTTCTTCAGACTGTGAAAGGCGTTTGAGTTTCTTTAAGGACCCGGACCCAGATCCAGACCCGGAGCCGCCGGATAAGAGTGCAGAAGTGCCGGTTTGGGGTGCGTTGTTCCCGGTAGCGGATCCGGAGAGGAGACCGTTGGAGTGCGCCGTTTCCCCCCTGGAGCTGGAGCACTCCCCGTTCTCTCGGCCCTCCAGGCTCTGTGCGTTGTTGCCGTTGTTCTGGCAGCCTAGCGCCGGGTCCTGTGTCTGTTCTGCGCCGTTAGACTGCATGCTGGTGGTAGCGGCGCTGCGGCCGAGGTGGACGGCGTGGGCCTGCGGGGGAGTCCGTGCGGAAAGCGCCGCGGAGAGGCCCGCCGGGCCTGCTGCTACTGCTAAAGCCTCGGGCTCTCCTGCTCCCTCCGCCGCCGAGGCTCGGCGCTTCTTCCGCGGGGGCGGCGACGCTCCGCCGGTGTCCGAGTCGGAGGAGGAGGAAGCGGAGGCCAGAGTTCCCTCACCGAGTGCGGCCGTGGTGAGAAGCCCGTGATGCCCCGCGAGGGAGACGGGGACAGGAGACACTCAGCTCCCGGGGTAGGGGGTAAAGAGAGGCGGTGAAATAAGAGGAAAACAGGAGGAGGAAGAAGAAGACAGCGGCAGCTTCCAGGACTCCTGTGTGTGTAAAATAAAGAAGGGGGGGGGGGGTGGCTGCGTCTCGTTTTCTGTATTTTTCTCTTGTTGTTGTTTCTCTTCAAACAGCTGCAGCTTCTAATGGAGTCCAGACGCGCTGACGTCACCGGAAATTCCTATAGAGCAGCGCAACGGCGACGT
>NC_139601.1:17219609-17222109 GCF_946808225.1 Silurus aristotelis
AGTCTGAGCTCCATCCTCTACCAACCTGTTCTAAACTTACAATAATCCAAAAAACATGTAGTGTGTGTGTGTGTGTGTGTGTGTGTGTGTGTGTGTGTGTGTGTGTGTGTGTGTGTGTGTGTGTGTGTGTGTGTGTGTGTGATACTCACGTCTTCTCAGACTCTCTGTCCAGTAAAGCTTTGTTTAGGAGTCTGTTTAGATCCTGTTGGTTCTCCATCTCTCCATCTGACAGACTGCTCAACTGCAGCCTCTAAACGCAACCACAACCAGCACGTGTTAAACCTCCTACACCTTACACCCTGCACTCTATACACTACACCCTACCCCACACCCTACCCCACACCCTGCACCCTACACTATATACCCTACACCCTACCCCACACCCTGCACTCTATACACTTCACCCTACCCCACACCCTGCACCCTACACTATATACCCTACACCTTACACCCTGCACTCTATTCACTTCACCCTACCCCACACCCTACCCCACACCCTACCCCACACCCTGCACCCTACACTATATACCCTACACCCTACCCCACACCCTGCACTCTATACACTTCACCCTACCCCACACCCTGCACCCTACACTATATACCCTACACCTTACACCCTGCACTCTATACACTTCACCCTACCCCACACTCTGCACTCTATACACTTCACCCTACCCCACACCCTGCACCCTACACTATATACCCTACACCCTACCCCACACCCTGCACTCTATACACTTCACCCTACCCCACACCCTGCACCCTACACTATATACCCTACACCCTACCCCACACCCTGCACTCTATACACTAAACCCTACCCCACACCCTGCACCCTACACTATATACCCTACACCCTACCCCACACCCTGCACTCTTTACACTTCACCCTACCCCACACCCTGCACCCTACACTATATACCCTACACCTTACACCCTGCACTCTATACACTTCACCCTACCCCACACCCTGCACTCTATACACTTCACCCTACCCCACACCCTGCACTCTATACACTTCACCCTACCCCACACCCTACCCCACACCCTGCACCCTACACTATATACCCTACACCCTACACCCTACACCTTACACTTTGCACTCTATACACTACACCCTACCCCACACCCTGCACTCTATACACTTCACCCTACCCCACACCCTGCACCCTACACTATATACCCTACACCCTACACCTTACACCCTGCACTCTATACACTTCACCCTACCCCACACCCTGCACCCTACACTATATACCCTACACTCTACACCCTACCCCTTACACCCTGCACTCTATACACTTCACCCTACCCCACACCCTACCCCACACCCTGCACCCTACACTATATACCCTACACCCTACACCTTACACCCTGCACTCTATACACTGCACCCTACACTATATACCCTACACCCTACACCTTACACCCTGCACTCTATACACTTCACCCTACCCCACACCCTACCCCACACCCTGCACCCTACACTATATACCCTACACTATATACCCTACACCCTACACCTTACACCCTGCACCCTATACACTACACCCTACCCCACACCCTGCACCCTATACACTTCACCCTACCCCACACCCTATCCCACACCCTGCACCCTACACTATATACCCTACACCCAACACCTTACACCTTACACCCTGCACCCTATACACTACACCCTACCCCACACCCTGCACCCTACACTATATACCCTACACCCTACACCTTACACCCTGCACCCTATACACTACACCCTACCCCACACCCTGCACCCTATACACTTCACCCTACCCCACACCCTACCCCACACCCTGCACCCTGCACTATATACCCTACACCCTACACCTTACACCCTGCACCCTATACACTACACCCGACCCCACACCCTGCACCCTACACTATATACCCTACACCTTACACCCTGCACCCTATACACTACACCCTACCCCACACCCTACACTACATACCCTACACCTTACACCCTGCACCCTATACACTACACCCTACCCCACACACTACCCCACACCCTGCACCCTATACACTACACCCTACCCCACACCCTACACTATATACCCTACACCTTACACCTTACACCCTGCACCCTATACACTACACCCTACCCCACACCCTGCACCCTATACACTACACCCTACCCCACACCCTGCACCCTACACTATATACCCTACACCTTACACCTTACACCCTGTACCCTATACACTACACCCTACCCCACACCCTGCACCCTATACACTACACCCTACCCCACACCCTGCACCCTACACTATATACCCTACACCTTACACCCTGCACCCTATACACTACACCCTACCCCACACCCTGCACCGTATACACTACACCCTACCCCACACCCTGCACCCTACACTATATACCCTACACCTTACACCCTGCACCCTATACACTACACCCTACCCCACACCCTGCACCCTATACACTACACCCTACCCCACACCCTCCACCCTCCACTATATACCCTACACCT
>NC_139601.1:17232109-17234609 GCF_946808225.1 Silurus aristotelis
GATGTGCTGATGGAAGGGTGTGTGTGTGTGAGAGTGTGTATGTGAGCTGTACAGCAGGTCGGTGGGTGGGGCACTCAGGCCGGGACACAGCGGCTCGTGGTTACTCAGCACCGTGTTCAGGTACTTCACTTCCTCCGTCAGTCTCTTCACTTCCTTCCTCAGAGCAGCGTTCTCCTTCTCCAGATTCTCACTCTCCTGCACACACACACACACACACACACACACACACACACACACACACACACACAAAGCAGGGTGTTAATGATAATGAGCTTTACCTCTGACAAAGCATTGACCCTGGAGACTCCTTTCATACATGTTGCACAGACATCCCAACAACCTGGCTAGCAAAAACCTCCTGAGCTCATGATAACTGGCTAGCTAAAACTTCCTGGGATAATGATAACTGGCTAGCAAAAACTTCCTGAGCTAATGATAACTGGCTAGCAAATACTTCCTGAGATAATGTTAACTGGCTAGCAAAAACTTCCTGAGGTAATGTTACCTGCCTAAGAAAACCTTCCTGAGGTAATGTTACCTGCCTAAGAAAACCTTCCTGAGGTAATGTTATCTGATTAGGAAAAACTCCCTGAGAAACTTCCTGGAAAAATGTCCTGAATAATGTTAGGCTAGTGAAAACTTTCTGAGGTAACATTTCCAGGCTAGGCAAAACATCCTAAAGAAATATTACTTAACTAGCAAAAGTTGTTTCTTGGCTCTTAAGGCGATGCTTCATAGCTAGCAAAACTTGTACCCTTGTGCCTTTGCCTAATCTAGCATATCTAACGTAGCATATCCCAACATACTTTTAACTATGAATTGAAGGTAGCTGTGTGTAACCCTCTAAAGTTAGCAGAAATCTCCTGATGTAATTAGGTTGTTAGCATGAACAGATGAAAGGCTAGTCAGTGTTAGACGACGCTGACATTTTCCAGTAAGATGTTGGAGGTGAGTTGTTTTGCTTTACACGGAGGTGTGAAAAACACACAGGGCAGAAAAAAGCGATAAAGGCTTCAGCGCTCCCACTAGCCTGCGGCGTAGCCTTCCAGTTAGCGTTAGCGTTAGCCTTTTGGTGTCTGGGGTTTACCCTCTGTGAGTGACGCAAGTCTATCATCACTCATCCGTGTTTTTACGAGAAATGAGTCGACTCGTCCCCCTGCGACCCACACTGACACGCTGAGGTGTACTACAGGAAAGATGTCATATAGAGGGAAATTACAGCTTCCTGTTTATCACTCACAGTCTGTGAAGAGCGAAACCACAGTGTGTGTGTGTGTGTGTGTGTGTGTGTGTGTGTGTGTGATTGTGGCCTTCATTTACAGTCACACACAGATTCTGATGTATATTTTTTAACGTTTTAAATGCAGACCTCAAAAAGTTTGACACTTTAGCATCATTAGGCCTCCTGAGGAAACGCTAACACTAATGCTAACACGTGAGGTGTTATTTATATAATCAGATCAGCCGGCCGTACGGCGTGTTTCCCAGCACCGCGCTCTGACTAAAGTTATCAGATGAGAAATGCTACGTGTTGACATCCGTTAGTAGACACAGAGTTCTCGCTAATCTGATTAGCCCATGTGTGTGGTATTAGCCTCCCACTAGCGTTTAGAGGAAACCCAAATCTGATGCTCGCTCTTGTGGCGGAGGCAAGACTAGTAGATTACTGAGAAGTGACCGATGGGGAATTTAAACATCCTGCTGTGTATACTTCTGAGCAAAGACCCGTCCCGCTAGTGCTAAATTCACAGGGCGAGCGATGACATTTACCGTAACTCTTTGAGGCTAGCAAAATCGTCCTGTTTTGACTTTAACTGATTGTCATAAACATTTTCTGAAGTAACTTTCTGAGATAGATCAAAAATTCCCAAGGTAAATTAGGGAGCAAAATGCATCTGCGATAGAAAAGACATCATGTAACTAGCTAGCAGGAACCTCCTGAGGTAAATTTAATTAAATCACAGTAATTTTCTGAAGTTACTTTGACTAGTTAGCAAAAGGCTCATGATCTAAATGTAACTAGCTAAGAAAAACCTCCTGAGGTACTAACCAGCTAGAATAAACCTCATGTCTCCAGTTGTGACTGTAGGTAAAACAGTGTGTTTGTAATCTTCCCTGATTGTTTAGTGAGAGTAACGGCAGCAGGGTGTGTGAGAGGCAGTGGTCTACTTTTACACGGTAGAGAGTGAAAGGACGTGAGTAATAACACTTCTATACACACACACTGTGAAACTCAGCATTGTTAAAAGGAAGGTATTCTATATAAAAGCATTTAAAAGCTGTTTATTATCTACAGTTAGACTGTTGGAGTCTCAGACTGGAGGTGGGGCAGGGTGGGGTAGTATGGGAGCAGCATGGAGGATATAGGTAGGCTGGGGTGGAGTTAAATAGTGGGGTCTGGTGGGATAGAATGGGGACAACTTGCAGTAAATTGGTGGGGCAGGATGAGTAGACTGGTGGGGCAGGATGTGGGCCAGGGTGCAATAGGTTGATGTGGCCG
>NC_139601.1:17239609-17247109 GCF_946808225.1 Silurus aristotelis
CTTCCCTCATCTCCCTGTCCCCTCGTCTCACTCACTTCCCTCATCTCCCTGTCCCCTCGTCTCTCTTGCTCCCCTCATGTCGCCTTGTCCCCCCTCATCTCCCCGTCCCTCATCTCCTGCTACAGAAGGTTGTGCAGAGACCCATGAAGGAAAATTGAGTGGAAAACATGCAAAGCATCTAGTTTCACTTTCTCGCCTGGAAATTTACTGCAGCTCGAGTTTATTCTGAACTTTAAGAAAGTGACGATAAGTGACGGGGAAGAACGAGGACGCCGAGAAGGATGAGGAGGAGGACAGGAGTGTTTGTTCAATAATACATTTAAATCAGAGAGAGAAGTATAAACAAATCAGGACTGTGTGTGTGTGTGTGTGTGTGTGTGTGTGTGTGTGTGTGTGTGTGTGTGTGTGTTTTCTTGCCTGCAATTACTGACAGTGATGCACCACATCTACTAACACACACTTCACACACACACACACACACACACACTTTCCCAGACATGACGTGGTATCAGTACTTGTGATGTCATAATGAACACCCTGTAGCAGGTTGAACGCTAATTGGATGTCGCTGTGTTTACGTGTTTTACGTGACTTTAAGGAAGTAAAAGGTCTAAAAATAATCTCGAAGTGAAAACATTTAATAAAAGCTAATATTACATTATTCGTTTACTTTGTTACCGTGACAACAGCGTACAAAAATCAATTAATACATAAAAATAAAGAAGAAATGTTTATGATATACACGGTTACAGTCGTCTGAGACTCTGTATGGATTTTGTTGTGTCTCAGAGCAGAGATTAGATCACGTACAGGACAAAACGTTTATCCAGACTCCGCCACGTCCACACCAGTTTGTGGTTTTTCACCGAAAAAAAACACAATTGTGTAGGACGCCTTTGGATGCGGTGGAATGAGAGTTTTTCTTTAAACTAGGAGCACAGCTCCATGAAGATCTACTTTCCATGGGTTGGAAGATGTGAAAGATCTTCTGCTAGAGCTCCAACACTACTAAAGATCTTCTGGAGGAATGAATCTGCTCAAATCTTCAACAAAATCCACTGGAACATTTTTTTTACAGAAGAATGGAGTTTATAACTCATGGTCAGGTGTCCACATACTTTTGTTAAACAAAATTGTTATTGATAAATTAACTACCTTCTGCCCCAGCCAGCATTCATGATAAATATCTGCTTTCCTGTGAATGAACTGCGGACTCATATTCACACTCCTACACACACACACACACACACACACACACACACACACACACACACACACGATACATCTACAAAGTAATAACAAGAATAACAGGTCATGTTGCTGACCATTAACATTGAAACCTTATAACACACTTCTGTGGCAGGAGGGCGACACGGAGAGGACATACACTCGACCTGCTCGTGTGTGTGTGTGTGTGTGTGTGTGTGTGTGGGTGGTGATCCAGTAAATCTAATACACTAGAAGTCACCATTCATCTGTATGCGGTTTCAGATCTTTACTCATAATCACCCTTCATTCTATTTCAACAGAAACGACACACACACACACACACACACACACACACACACACACACACACACACACACACACACACTGTAGCTGCGTCTGGTGCTGCTGCGCTCATCAATGCAGCAACAATAAACAGATGATTATGGTAAATTCCAGAGGCAACGCAACGGCTTTCCAGTTCCTCACACCTGCATTAGGATCGGAACGTAACGTCCTGGCTAAAGAGTGCGGCTAGCAAAATTTCCCTAGCTAGCATTTATCACACACACACACACACACACACACACCTCACTGAAATCATACTGAACCATCCACAAAGATGTGTCCCTCAGACATGAGAGAAAACAACTCCATCGCTAACATGACTAGCCGAGCGGCGAGCACATCACCTGACACGGGGTTTATGAAGAGCGTTAGTGTACGAGAGCGTAGCATTGCTGCATGCTAATCTGGAAACTAGCATCTCGGCTAATCAGAAGACACGTACGCTTGATTAAAGCGATCTGATCTCGTCTCATGCTTTCGGCTCTGTTTGTGTTTTTTTCTCATGGTGTTGTTAGAAGCAGAGTGTTCTCAAGGTGGCATCAGACAAGCACACACACACACACACACACACACACACACACACTAGCACGCTCCACAGCCGCCCACGACACACACTTTTTCTTAGAATCTGCGCTGATGAACAGAAGGTCACATGCATGATCCAAATGGTGGCAGCGAGCAGAGACTCCTGCGAAAATATTATCAAATATTATTTCAGTATGAAGAACACAGATGATGATCACGTAGTGGATAGAGATGATGAAGAATATGGAACTGATGAAGTTGATAGAGATTACGTAAAGATTTAGATGAAAATGATGGAGATTCCAGAGTTCATAGAGATGATGGATGATGTTGGAGCTGATGAAGGTGGAGCTGACGTAGCTGTAGGAGACAATGGAGATGACAGAGCTGAAGGAACTGATGTAGATGGTGATGCTAATGAATCAGAATGAAATTTAAGAACTGATCTACCTGATGACAGAAATGATAGAGTTAATGAAGATCTAGTTGACGATGGAGATGATGGAGCTGATGGACGTGATCAAGCTGATCGAGACGGTGAAGATGGAGGAGGTAATGATCACAATCTTCATCGACATCATCTCAGTGTTATTTACCCAGTGTGTGTGTGTGTGTGTCAAAAACAAATCAATCAGCTGCACACAAGTGTTCCATGTTTTCATTTATTTCCATCCCAAAACGTAACAAAAAGTCATAACGGTGTAACAGATGGATGTGAGAGACTCCGCCCAGCAGGTCTCTCCTCCTATCAATAATAATAATAATAATAATAATAATAATAATAATACTACAGAGATTCTTCACATCAAGTGAGTATATAAAAGTGTTTCATGGAGCGTTCAGGTCTGACACACTCCATCATTCAGCATGTACAAACACACACACACACACACACACACACACACACACACACACACACACACACACACACACACACACACACACACACACACACACACACACACACACACACACACACACACACACACACACACACACACACGAATAAGACACTGGGGTCCTACTGAAGCCAGAGTGAAAGATCTAGATGAAGGAGCGTGATACTGTTTATTGGCACCAGGGGGCGGTAAAGCTACATCATCCTAAACATTAAAATTAATGTTATTAGATTTATATATAGATTTATAAAAAATATATATTATACTATATATAATTAAAGTTTTGAATATTTGTTTAACTTTGCGTGAATAAAGCCTGTGATTTTTTTTTTTTACTTCATTCCCAATTCTATTCAAATTATATAAATATTCATTCAATCTAAAAAAAAAAAAATTAAATACGAACACTGCTCACATGTACAGGAGCAACAGCGCCATCTGGAGGTCAAACAGCGTTAGTTCAGTCACGTGACCGAGTCCTACTCATCCGGACACGTGGTGGAAGCTCAAGTGAATTGTTGGCCCAGTAACGAAGGAAGTTTACCTGATTAGCACGCTAGCTAGCATGTACCACAGCACGAGAGAGGCGTTGGTTTGGAGTGACCGAGCTGTCGGACATCTTTTCTTACAAAAAAGTAGTGATGATCTGAAATTCCAGATCGCAATACATCGTAAAACTGCGCTGATAAATTCACGAGGCAAGATGTGGGACTTCCTGTTTCTTAGCATAGAAACAGGAAGTCAGTGCACACAAAAAGCAAAACAAAAAAATAAACAAAAACAAGAAGTGGTTACTGAAACAGAACAGAAATAGAGTTCACACTGTCATTTGTGAGCATCTCATCTCCATGTCAATCCCTTCATCATGTAGTGAAGACTTTTTGGAGCGTCTCGCCTCATGAGCGTTCATCTCAGGCCCTTGATTGTCTCATCTCAGTCTCCATCTCTTGAGCATCTTTGTTTTATGGGGAAATATTTGTCATGTCGAGTCACTATGCGAGACTTCCCGTTCTTCACACATCTCAGGTTTGAGGAGAAAATTAAAGGGGAAAAAAAACAGATTTTTCTCTTTTATAGGCAGCTGTATATATGAATAAAAAAAAAAAAAAAAAAGCAAGCAAACAAATCCTCAGGTGTCCAAAGCTTCGGTCCGCATCTCATCCCGGTGATATGAGCATCCCATAATAACAGGAAGAGGGCAGGTTTGTTTAGTTTTTTTGGTCTGAGGATATAAACCTTCCAGTGTCTCCTCACGTCTCAGAAAATTTGGCAACAAGCATCCAGAGTCCGAGTGTGTAATCTGTAAAAGTTCCACAAAGAAAGTGAGCTCTCCACGCCTTCCTCCCGTAGGACCTGAAGAACGTCTCACGATGGAGAGATGTGTTCCAGCAGAGGGTTCTTCTCGCTCTCTGGTGTCTGGAAGCTGTCTGTGCGGACGATGCAGGTGGGACGGTGGCGGTTGAGCAGGTGGACGAGGCGCTGACGTTCCTGCTTCAGTTCCTCGATCTGAGACTTCAGCTCTGAGTTCACAACCTCCAACCTCTCCGACTCCTGAGGCACAAAGAGAGAGAGACCAATGCAGTCAGAAACAACACGTGATGAGAATGTAGCACAAGGTCAACACTAGGGGGCGGAGACACGATTAGAAACCTAATCAACACCTCGTGACCAATCAGAACTCAGCAGGTCTTAGAGGGAAGACTGTATGCACTCACTTGTTGGAGGAAGTCTGTTCTCTCTTTCTTTTTGTTGCGACAACGTGCTGCTGCTACTTTGTTCTTCTCTCTTCTTCTCTTCCTCCTCTCTTCTTCATTAGCCAACTGAGGGAATAACAACAAATACACACTGATGAGAACTGTGGTTTTTATATATAATTAAATATTCAAAAATAATAGAATAGGCAGTTTTAGAGTTTGGCCACCAGGTGGTGCTGCTGTGTCAGAAAAGAGCACAGCGGGACTTTAACACACTGCAGATTAGAAGAGCAGTGAATGTGAGAGCTGAGACTTAATGACTCAATGCAGTGTGTGTGTGTGTGTGTGTGTGTGTGTGTGTGTGTGTGTACCAATTTATATAATATAATATAAAAATGTATATGTTAATTTCCATAGTTTGGCCACTAGGGGGGCTTTTAACACACTGCAGAGTTAAACGGTAGTGAATGTGAGACACAGCAGTGTGTGCGAGTGTGTGTGTGAGTGTGTGTGCACGAGTGTGTGTGTGTGTGTACCTCGCTCTGCAGAAGGCTGAGTGGTCTCTTGGCGGTGTGTGTGAGCTCTCCAGGGGTCATGGCGGCCTGCAGGCTGAAAAACTCGGCCAGTTTGAGCTGCTCGCTCAGTGTGGAGGCGGGAAACCCCTCGAACGGAGAGAGAGTCGGCATCATCACTCTATCACACAGAGAGAGAAAGAATACAGTTCAGTCTCATTACACTCTGAAACGGCAAAGAAACACACACACACACACACACACACACACACACACACACACACACACACACTCTGAGCAGAATTGCATCATTAATAAAGTGTGTTTCTCTTTCATTATGTGTGTGCTTCTATATACGTTTCTCAGAACACACTGCAGGCGCTCACTGAGTGACATTAATAACCCATCTATAACACACACACACACTCACACACACTTGCAGTTTTTCTCAGTTACCCCCAATTAATTGATTGAGTTGTGATTGAAGTGTCTGCTGATTTCTACAATACCAATTGTTTAGTTTTTGTCAAATTATATTATACTGGTTTCACCTCCAAAACATCTTAGCATCAGTTCACTGAATGCAAAATGGTTCAACCAGTCGTCAGAATCTGTGAAGATTACATTTCTAGTCCACTTTTTTTTCTTCTAAATGTGTCTTGAATTGATGAAGTGTGCAGATGAATCTTGAATGTCACTAATGAAGGCGAGTGAACGCCATCAGATCAACCAATGATCCACTGATTCTCTAAAACTGGTCAGAGGTGAATCTCGTGAACCTTCGATTGGCGACAGACACGGAAACACAGAGTTACAATTTTTGGATGAAGAAGCAGGAAAGGAAGGAACACCAGTGCAGTAGAGTGAAAGTGTGAATCGTGTCTGTTCTTCTACATCAACATCTCACATACAGTCTTGTGTACTTTTGTGCTGCTGAAATTCATAAATGCCAAACAGTAAAACACCAAACGCCGTCTTACTGACAACACGACCAAACACTTGATGGCAATGAGATCAACCGACACAAATACTTCATTTTGAGAGATCAACTAAAGATTCTGAGAAAAGTTCAGGCTTTTGCATGAACCCCAGTGTTTTGTGCTCTTTGTACAAATGCATTTACTGGTTTTACAAATATCCAGGATGATTCAGTTCCAAAGCAACTGACAAAAACTTGAACAACCATTCTATTAAACAATCTCCTGCATGTCCCCTTTACATCTGTAGCGCTTATTAGCATACGGTTATGACGTCACTGCGGGCGCTCTCACGTTACAGCGGGATATTAGAGGATATTTTTAAGCAATACATGGAAAAGATGGGAACTTTTTTTTTGCAGATGCACCGGTCTGTTCACTGTGCTCTTCAGGTTCAGTGCTCTTCAGGGTTTCTGTGATCAGTGCACGCGCTTCTATATTTATACACAAACCTATTTACACATATAGCAACAGAAACATAAGCGCATAACGTGCACGCGGAATAAGTGCCATAACAACAATAACAATAATAACAATAATAATAATAATAATAACAATAATAACAATAATAATAATAATAATAATAATAATAATAATAATAATTCACGGGTTATGACTACAGCTGAAAAACGAAACCAGAAGACACGGAGGAACAGAGCGGTGCGCACGTGCGCTGCAGATGATTGTGTTTATTTGTTTTTTATCTGATTAATGAAAACTATTAAAATCCGTATTAAAGAGTGTAAATGTGTGTGTGTGAGCACCAGACTCACCTGGAATGATCTCCGGGGGGTGACGCTCTCCTGCTACTTCTCAGATCTCCTTCCTGCTGTGGAAGATCTCGGGCGAGAGTTACATCAGCGCGCTTATATAGGAGGCCAGAGCAGAACGCGGAAGTGTTCCGCACTGTGACGTAGGCTGCTCGGCCCCGCCCCTAGCAACCAAACACTGTCTACCTCTCACACACACGCGCGCAGTGCGTTCATTGTAGAAGAGAAGAAACCTCACGCCCCGCCCCCTAGCAACCGGCCTTAGGAACACCTCACGCCCCGCCCCCTAGCAACGAAACACACACAGACACAGAGCAACATTCCGCGGGCCTCGGTTTCTGTTTTCAGAGGAAAGCCCTCTCTGTGCTGTGACTTGCCCACGCGGGTTTCCCTACTTGCAGCATAGTGACGTCATAAAACGCATAAACAACAACAACAACATCTCAGATTGTTGGAATCTTTATTCTTTTATATTTTTATAGGAATTAAAAAACAAACAAACAAAAAAACCAAACAAACAAAAGATTCTGGTGCTATTTATTTTTGTTAAATACCTAGACGTCTCTCTC
>NC_139601.1:17252109-17272109 GCF_946808225.1 Silurus aristotelis
AAGCCCTCATGGTTGGATTGTAGCCCAATTTGGGAATTTCAGAGTATTTTGGGTGGAGAATGTTCAATGTTAGTGGAGATCTCGTTTTTTTTCCAGAGATTACTACCTGTGTGAAGATTTCTCGTGAACATTTGGGAATTTTGTGATTTAGATTAGATGAATCTGGGAGTAGATTTGAGTATTTTAGGAATGCATGAATGTATCTAGGTAAAGAATGTGGTATTTCAGGTGGACATTTGGGTATTTTGAGTGCAAGTCGGTGTGTTTGGGTGGAGATTAGGCTCAATTAAATGGAGATCATGGTACTTTGGGTGGAGTGGAAATTAGTATGTTTGGGTGTAAATTGGGGTATGTTAAGAGGGTGTATGTTTGAGTGGAGAGTGGGGTATTTTGGAAGGAGAAGGGGTATTTTGGGTGTAAATTGGGGTATGTTGAGAGGGTGTATGTTTGAGTGGAGAGTGGGGTATTTTGGAAGGAGAAGGGGTATTTTGGGTGTAAATTGGGGTATGTTGGGAGAGTGTATGTTTGAGTGAAGAGTGGGGTATTTTGGGAGGAGAGGGGGTATTTTGGGTGTAAATTGGGGTATGTTGAGAGGGTGTATGTTTGCGTGGAGAGTGGGGTATTTTGGGAGGAGAGGGGGTATTTTGGGTGTAAATTGGGGTATGTTGGGAGGGTGTATGTTTGAGTGAAGAGTGGGGTATTTTGGGAGGAGAGGGGGTATTTTGGGTGTAAATTGGGGTATGTTGAGAGGGTGTATGTTTGAGTGGAGAGTGGGGTATTTTGGGAGGAGAGGGGGTATTTTGGGTGTAAATTGGGGTATGTTGGGAGGGTGTATGTTTGAGTGAAGAGTGGGGTATTTTGGGAGGAGAGTGGGGTATTTTGGGAGGAAATTGGGGTATGTTGGGAGGTTGTATGTTTGAGTGGAGAGTGGGGTATTTTGGGAGGAAATTGGGGTATGTTGGGAGGGTGTATGTTTGAGTGAAGAGTGGGGTATTTTGGGAGGAGAGTGGGGTATTTTGGGTGTAAATTGGGGTATGTTGGGAGGGTGTATGTTTGAGTGGAGAGTGGGGTATTTTTGGGTGTAGTTTAGGGTATTTGTGGAAGGTGTATGTTTAAATGGAAAAGGGGTAAATGCGATGAGATGAGATTTGATAAGTAAGTGAATCTTTTGTCATAATGCATATAAATCTGTTTTCTTCTTCAGCTCAGATCTTCATAGCGTCA
Organism: Silurus aristotelis; assembly: GCF_946808225.1. NCBI lineage: Eukaryota > Metazoa > Chordata > Actinopteri > Siluriformes > Siluridae > Silurus > Silurus aristotelis. The sequence continues at coordinate 17,253,334 of NC_139601.1, forward strand.
GCAGGGTGGAGTTTTCGGCAGTGGGTTTTGTTTTCCCACCCTCACACTCCTCAGCCTGAGTGAAATCGAACGTCAGTGGCTCCAGACTTCCTCCCATGCTCATGTAGAGTGTCTCCCACTCACTCAGGCCCAGAGAGGCACTCAGGTCAATGTCAGGAACCAACAAGTCCATGTCATCATCATCATCATACTCCATTTTGGATCCAGGCTCCTCCATGTTCACGTCCTTGATGTCGATGTAAGGCTCCAACTCGGCACTAGAGCACAGCAGCAGGTCAGAGTCTCCTGAAATTACGGGCTCCTGGTGGAGAGGAACAGGAGAGGTGGCCATCTTCTCCAGACTCTGAACGAGAGAGAGAGAACATAACAGTGTGAGAACGTTTAATTTACAAGGATTCTGTCTTAAAATAAATAAATAATAAGTATTTAAAGGGTTAAACACTCTTTTAACAGATTTCCCAATATTAAACTCGTCCCCCATCATATAACTCCACCCCCTCATATAACCCTTCCCCCATTATGTAACTCCTCCCTATTATATAACCCCTTCCTCCCCATGTACCACGCACATGTCTATGTTTATAACAGTGTAATGAAGATGTACAGATTTGCTGTATGATTAATAAATATGAGTCGATGTGATGGGGAGAACCAGAGGTTTTTTCTGAGTCGTTTCATCATAGACCTGCTTTTCCTCTTTTTGTTCTTTCTCTTTTTTTTCCTCTCCTTCCATCTCAGTAGGGATTTTGCATTGTGGTTTGTGGGACATGAGCAGAAGCTCCAGCTGCTCTTTTTCCTTCATCAGACCACTGATCTCAGCCTCCAGAGCAACTTTCTCCTCCTCCAGACTGTCTGTCTCCTGTCCATCACACACACACACACACACACACACACACACACACACACACACACACACACACACACACACACACACACACACACACACACATACAGACAAAATCTCTGGAAAGCCACACTTTATACACCACTGACTGAGAGTCAGGCAGACAAACAGACAGACAGGTGTTTACACAGACTGAGAGACAGACAGATGTACAGACTGAAAGAAAGAGATAGGTGTACAGTCAGAGACAGACAGAGACCCACACAAACAGATAGACAGACATACAGAGAGACAGAAAGAGACAGCTACATTGTACAGACAGACAGATTGTACAGAAATACAGACAGAAAGACAGACAGATTGTACGGAGAGACAGACTGTACAGACAATGAGACAGACAGATTGAACAGACAGACAGACTGTACAGACAGTGAGACAGACAGATTGAACAGACAGACAGACTGTACAGACAGTGAGACAGACAGATTGAACAGACAGACAGACTGTACAGACAGTGAGACAGACAGATTGTACATACAGACAGTGAGACAGACAGATTGTACATACAGAGACTGAGACTGACAGAACATACAGACAGACTGTACAGACAGTGAGACAGACAGGTTGTACAGAAAGACAGTGAGACAGACAGATTGTACAGACAGACAGACAGATAGACAGACTTACAGCTTGTAGACTGTCAGTGAGTTGTCTTCGTCGGTTTCTGCACTTTGCGGCTGCGAGTTTGTTTCTCTCTCTCCGGAGTCTCCTTCTCTCCTCCTCCTCTGGAGACAGCTGTGTGTTAAAAATAGAAAAAAGTTCTCTGTGGTGTTACAGTGAGTGTGGTAGAACCTGTACGGGTTCTTCAGAACATTCATCTTGAAGGTTCTGTGCAGGACTTGCTATTGACAGAAGAGTCATTGACAGAAAAATAATGTAGATCTCCCTGTGCATCTGTCTGTCTCTCTGCTTGCACATCTGTCTGTTTGTCTGTATATATGTCTTTCTCTGTCTTTCTACATCATCTATACATCTGTCTTCTGTCTTTCTGAATATAGACCTGTCTGCTTGCACATCTGTCTGTCTTTCTCTGCTTGCACATCTGTCTCTATCTATACATTTGTCATATTTATATGAAACGTTCTTCACTTTCCATCAGTGTGCAGAATCCCAGCACACAGTTTGTGGTTCAAACGTTTTGTGGACGTTGTCAGAATGTTCTCGCTCATCACTATCACTAAGACATTTTGAGCGAATGAATGTCTAACGTCAGCAAACCCTTAACCTGCTACACAGAGATCTCAGGACCCCTAGGAGTTCAGAAGAACCTCAGAAGAACCTCAGGAGAACCTCTGGAGAACGGTGTGAGGGCTCGTGAGTGAGCGTTGTGGAACATTATGGGATGTCATAGGCGAGTATCGCTCTGCACACCTGAACCAACCTGGCATACCTGCTCTTTCTGCGATTTCCTGCGGCCCGCTGGGAAACTCGTCCCCGTCTCTAGCTCCTTCTTCAGCTGAGGGACGTGTGTCTTCTTCTGAAGTGTGTGTGCTTTCTTTTGAGGAGCGTGTTCCTTCTTCTGCTTGTCTCCGCTGCAGGGACTGACTGATGAAATGTCAGTGGACAAGACCATCCACTTCAGATCAGGTGCCGTTGCGATGGCAGTGACCGTAGGGACGAAGGGAGCGTCGTCACAGCTCTGACACACACACACACACACACCCACCACAATCAGCATGTTCATCATGCAGGTAAATGCAGTGATTAAGAATGACATGTTTTTTAATGAATATTTACAAATGAATCATGCATCACTTATACCTGTGTCTCAACCTGAATTTGTTAAAAAAAAAACTAATTTGTTATGCCAATTTATTGCTACACAGATCACGCGCACTGAATAAACATCATAACCTCCATGTCCCACATGTGCCACATGTCCTTTGTCTTCCAGATGCACAACACACATCTGCTTAAAGGCATGATCCAATCAATTAGTAACACACACTCAAAAAAAAAGGTACAAATAACAATCTTTTAGGTCACGTGTACCTGCGCGAGCGCCTCCTTGGCAGACATCTGGTCTCGAGCCGAGGAACCGGTTTTTGGCATCTTCATGTTTATTAAATATCAAACGCAACCAAAAGCACCACTATCACGTGATCACAAATATCCTTCTTATTATTGTTCCTGGGTGTTTTGTTGTTTTATTTGATTTTGCAGTGTTTATATATGATGTTTATTTTCTTGATATGTTCCCGGTAATTCAGCAGTGTTCTGCTCCACACAGCTCCAGCGCTCCTCAGCTTCTCTAGTGAACACACACAATTTTATGAATGAAAACTGTGAGACTGGACTGTACCACCAGCCTCCTGGATGGGGTGAGAGAACCAAGGTGTGGAGGTGTGGAAATAAAGGAGGAGGTGTGGAAATGAATGCCCCTTCCTCGCTCTTTAAACACACTTGTTTGTGCAGTTGCACGATTTAATTGATCGTGAAATAATCGTGCTGCTGCTGCACTATGTAGAATAGTTGAATGGGGGGGGGGGGTGCAGCAGTGTTGATTGGTGGCTTTAAATATATTTTTCTCAAGACTTTTCATTCACTGGATGCGGAGCGACAATGCATTAGAATAATGAATAACGAAACGACATGCATCCATGCACGTGCATGAACCACACTTTATTCCCTCACTATTATAGACGCCTTTTTTATAGATGTATTTAGATTCAGATAATAATTGATGTGTTATTAGTGTAGTGCATTGGGTAAATAATATAAATAGTGGTGATAATGAGTGATAATGAGGTGTGTTTTTGGTGCTCTGGTGTGGATTTTTCTGCGCCCTGCAACACACGAAAAAGTGCTGCAGCAACAGGGACGCGCGCGAGCCAATCACGAGGCGCGGCGCGGCGCGCGGCGGCCCAATCGTGCGTGCTTACGTCAGAGGACTGCGCGTCCAACCCCCCCCCCCCAACCACCATTTGTGTTTGACCATATATGGCGCTTCCGGAGAGGGGCCGCCGGCCATTGCGGCAAAAGCTGGGCCTCTGAGGCTATTTCTGTCTCTCAGGACCTAATGAGGACAAGACACGTCTCTGGAGAGCTGTCCTCTTATAGAACTGGTGTATTTTTATCATTATTCTTTTTTTAAATCTATATGTAATATATAATAATAATAATAATAATAATAATAATAATAATAATAAATGTCTCATTTCCATGGCATGTGCCTGCAACAGTTCGAGTCACTCTGTGTGTTCGAGTGTGAGGCAGCTGAGGTCATGGTGATTATTAAACTGAGATACAAACATGAGGCGTGTGTGTGTGTGTGTGTGTGTGTGTGTGTGTGTGTGTGAGTGAATAAACACAGCCTCGGTTTCTTCTCTCTTCTGCACTCGATCCAAGTGTTTCCCAGCAGCTCCGGCCCCCCCGGGCCCGCCCTGGCCCCCCCCTGCCAGAGCTGAGTCGCGTAAGTGTCGGTCAGTCCTTCATTCCTGGGCTTCCCTCCACAACAACTCCTAAATCACATTAAATTCCAGAGCATGTGACTTCCAGAACGTTCAAGTGATAAAACCTGAAACACAAAAATCCAGCACTGCACGTTCCATCTGAGATATTTGCGTTAGAAAAGGCACGTCACATGATATAAAAGCACCATTCCAGCGCTTATACCTCACGCCTGCTCTCTTGAATAAACGACTCACTACTTCTTTATTTTATTTTTGGTTCAGTTTTATACCCAGACTATCAATCCGGTTCTATTTCTACAGAGCTTTCAACAGCTGACGTTGTCCCAAAGCAGATGTACAGAGATAAACAGGTTAGGAATTTATAAGTTTAGTGCCTATATGTTTTATACGTTTATTCCTAATCAGTGAATCATTGGCGATTGTGGTGAAGGAACCTTGAGAGGAACCTTGAGAGGAACCAGACTCAAAAACTGAGTTTATGCAGACTGTGGTCGTGAACACGAAGCAGACTGATGATATTAATTACAGTCCAAATCAAACCTTTAGATGCTCAGTAACTTTATGAATCTTCAGGCTGCTGATGTGAATTTATACTCACACAGAGTGGTCTTCAATTAACTCCATCCAGAGACAGGGAAAGAAACATGTCCAAAACATGATGAATGTTCTGCTGATTCTAGAAGTGCACCGTATGACTGGATCTCGAATAAACCTCTCATTTCTTATGATTTTAACAATAATAAAACCTGCAATAAACATTACTCTTTTTATGTCAATGAGACAAAATGAGACAATACACGATAGATAGATAGATAGATAGATAGATAGATAGATAGATAGATAGATAGATAGATAGATAGATAGATAGATAGATAGATAGATAGATAGATAGATAGATAGATAGATAGATAGATAGATAGAAGGATGGATGGATGGATGGATGGATGGATGAATGGATCAATTCTATAGGTGAAAGATGATATTAGAATATCCTATCTGGGAATCATGAAGACAACACGGTGATAACTGGTCCCTCCAGTATCTGGTTTATCTCTGGATGCAATCACCTGGCAAATGACTATCAATGTTATCAGGTGTGTGTGTAAGTGTGTGTGTGTGTGTGTGTGTGTGTGTGTGTGTGTGTGTGTGTGTGTGTGTGTGTGTGAGAGAGAGATCAGAGGTACACTCAGGTGTGTGAGGAAATCAAAGCTGATTAGATTTGGCACTTACATGACAGGACACGACAAATATGAAGGAAAAGAAGACGACGTCTGAGAAAAGCTTTCTTTACTGTGTGGGATCAGATGGACGAACGCTTAATTACTACACAGACAGGATGGAGGTGTCAGTGAGAGAAGTGGGTTTGTGTTCGGGCAGAATAAAAAAAAACTCTGTCGTACCGAAGATTGGTTCTTATCACAGCCGTTTGACTTTTACACCACAAACAAGTCATTAATACTGACTGACTGCCATTTCCTACACAATAAACACAAATATTTTGTTGTTCTTTGCTCCATCAGTGGAGAACAGTTCCTCAAGAATCTGAAGGCAGGACGAGGAGCTCTGAACAACACCACACAGACTGTAGTAAAACTTTCTTTCGGCTTCTCCCATTAGGGGGCGCCACAGCAGATCATCCGCATCTTTTTACGCTGGATGCCCTTCCTAACGCAACCCTCCCCATTTATCCGGGCTTGGGACCGGCACTAAGAGTGGCTGGGATTGGTTCCCTGACCGGGGATCGAACCCGGGCTACAGCGGTGAAAGCGCCGCATCTTAACCACTAGACCACCAGGGACCCCACACAGACTGTAGTAACTGACAGAGTGTAGATTTTGGTGCACCATGCTGAAGTGCACTACATCTTCTCTGGAAGAAGAAGTGTGTGTTATCATGTTCTTATCGTAAGCTGTAATGTGTAGAAGCACAAAGAGAACAACGCTGTACACTCAGATCCTGAGCAGACATCCAGTCTGGGTGTAGGCACTGATTACGGTGAGGAGAGGAGCCTACACACGTGAGGACGTGAACGCTATCTTATCGGAAAAAAGCACAACTCGTGCAAACGTTTTGGGATTTTCAGCTGGGAAGAAACGTGACTGACTGTATAGAGCAATAACATGCTTTGTGTGTGTGTGTGTGTATAATGTACTAGGTGAGGTAAATTCACTCAGGGTATGTTTAGGGTGATGTTAATAAGCTGTATTTTATATAAAATTTTAACATTATGTAGGTTTCTGTGTTTATTTTTCTCACAGAAATGTTTTATAGGATACAAAACCTCGCTCTTGTGTAATATTTGCCTGTAGTTCAGTATCACAGGCTGTTCCTGTTCCTGAGCTAAGCGGCTAAGCGGCTAGGTGAAAGGGAACACACTTATGACGTCAGCGTGCGGGCGGATCATACCGGTTTGAACCGTCCCAGGCGAAGACACGCGCATGAGCATACGCAGGGAGGGAGCGCGCACGCGAGAAAGAGAGCGCGACGGCTTTCTAGAAGAAACCGCGTCACCCGGAAGAGACCTTCAGCCAATCAGAGGGCGCGCCTGCCGAAGTAACCGAGGAAAGAGGGAGGGGCGTCTCCATGACGACGGATGGGGCTTGTTAAACAAAAACACGGGCCTGGAGACGCAGAGAGCTGGAGAGCGGTTTGTTTGGGCTGCTGTTAATCAGTAACAGTGTGTGTGTGTGTGTGTGTGTGTGTGTGTGTGTGTGTGTGTGTGTGTGTGTGTGTGTGTGTGTGTGTGTGTGTGTGTGTGTGTGTGTGTGTGTGTGTGTGTGTGTGTGTGTGTGTGTGTGTGTGTGTTACACTTTGTTATTGTAAAACATTAACGGTTTCTTACAACGGATTCAATAATAATATATTTTTAAGGCCTTTGAGTTTTAACATGTTCTTAAAGAAAGTAAAGAGGAAATTAATATCAGAGGAGAATAACATCACACACACACACACACACACACACACACACACACACAGAAACACACACACACACACACACACACACACACACACACACACACACACACACACAGAAACACACACACACAGAAACACACACACACACACACACACACACACACACACACACACACACACACACACACACACACACACACACACACACACGTGTTCATCCCCTTTCCCACAGTTACTTTAAACACACACAACTCCTGAATGAAGGCGCTTATACATGACATTATCCTCTATAACGGTCCTATAAACTCCCCTGCCCTGTACACAACTTCATCATCATCATCAGAATTCTTCACTGATCTCATTGGGGAAAAGGTTTGGTTGCAGTTGCTCACAGTAAAAGATTAAAGCGATAATAAAAACAGGAATATGTGAATAAATATTGACATAAATGTATATATTAAGTAAAATGTAAATTGTAGCAGAGAAAAACAGATGGCGGAAAAGTCAGACTATAATAAATAAAAAGAAAAGTTATTGCACATGTAACTAATTACTATTATTGCACATAATTGCCCAAGGTATTTGCAGTATATGTGCCGCATAAAAATATATAGTAAAACTACATTATCATAACATCATAATAATCTTTATATTAATTATAAAGACTGCATATTACGTTTAGACACAATAAAACTGCCTTTATTATTCTGCATTTTATTTCTGTTTTATTCCAAGCTTCAGGATTATTATTATTATTATTATTATTATTATTATTATTATTGTTGTTGTTGTTGTTGTTGTTGTTATTATTTTATTTTATTATTATTATTAATATTATTATGAAGGTGTGTATATATATATATATATAATAATAATAATAATAATAATAATAATAATAATAATAATAATAATTATTATTATTATTATTATTATTATTATCTTTACATAAACACATCTAGGAACTTCCTCTCCCTCGCTGTTCAGGATTAGCACGGTTGCCATGGCGACTCTAAAAAGAAAAGAAAGAAAAAAAAAGCGAGAGAATAGCTCGCTTCTGTGACGTCATGGTCTCGCGCCGTCTGCAGAGTGATTTCCCATCAGCGCCCCGCCCACTCCAGACCCGTCAGGATGCGATTACCATATAAGGTAAATGACGCCATGGGATCCCCTGGTTCGGAAAGAGAGCTGCTGTTTCTCCGCACTGCTCCGAAGATTCAAATATTCGCTCGGAAACGGGTCTAATCGTGGTATTAATCACAGGGTCGTTAGGGCGGGTTCGGGTGGAATATCAGGCGGAATTGGGTCGCAACCGTGTTTGTTTTGCGTCGCTTGTGTGATCTGTGTAACCAAAAGTAGCCACGCCCCCTTGTGCTTGCGTCATTGGGTAGTACACAGTATATAAGCCTGGGAGCGCCACACAGGCAGCACTTTCATTTCAGAGACACACAGAAACACGCAGATCGCAGAAGATCGCAGAGAACTTGGACACACCGGGGACACTCAGGGGAAACACCGGACACTTCCAGTCCTCAGCTCTCCTTTACAAACCTTTTTGGATTTATTCCGGATTCTAGAGAACTCCTATTCAGGCTTTAATACCGCGATGTTCTCCAGCATCGGAACCGACCTGACCTACAGCAGCATGGCTTCTCCTCTCAACCCTGCCCAGGTAAACACTCCTCTAGCTCACCTCTTCTTACTCTAACATTATCCAGCCTCTCAGACCTCCTCGTCCTCCAGCTTCCTTTCATTTGACTTGTAAATTCTGCATGTTCCTTCTCAAAACATTCCGAAGCTCTTTTTCTTTTGGAAACCCATTTGCATAAAACATTATCTAACCCATACGTTTGCGCCGCAGGACTTCACAGACCTCGCCGTCTCAGGAGGGTCCTTCGTGCCCACCGTCACGGCCATCTCGTCCAGCCCGGACCTGCAGTGGATGGTCCAGTCAGTGGTCTCTTCCGTGGCTCCGTCCGAGACTAGGGTCCATCCTTACTCCTCCAACATGAGCCTCTCCAGAGCGAAAATGGTGAAGAGCACCAGCACCGGCAGCAGCCGCAGGGGCAAAATGGAGCAGGTGAATATCATCATTATATATTATTTATTTATCTGATACCAACACCTGCTGTGTTTCTACTGAAATAAACAATCATTTGGATGGAAATAAACGTTTGTCGCTCTGGTTCTTACAGTTCGCTCCAGAGGAGGAGGCAAAGAAACGTCTGCGGCGCGAACGAAACAAGATGGCAGCCGCTAAATGCCGCAACAGGAGACGCGAACTCACGGATACCCTACAAGCTGTAAGTGTCGATCAGCACCTTCTTCTTAATCGCCAATCAAACACCAAACTTACAGAAGGATTGAAACTGATGAGTCTTTTTTTTTTTACCAGGAAACAGACAAGCTGGAGGACGAGAAATCGTCTCTGCAGAACGACATCGCAAACCTCCTGAAGGACAAAGAGCGTCTGGAGTTCATTCTGGCTGCACACCAGCCCATCTGTAAGATCTCGTCTCAGATGGACACGTCTTACAGCGAACCCTGCGTGTCTCCAGCTTCATCTAAAAGCGTAGTGAGCTCTGTCGCACCTTCCATGCTGACCTCCACGTCCACCACCACCTCGTCCACCACCGTCAAGCTGTCCGACCTCGAATCCTCTCTGGAAGCCTCACTAGATTTCCTCACCAGGTCCGACACAGAGACGGCTCGCTCTGTCCCGGACATCGACCTGTCCAACTCCCTGTACGCTCAGGACTGGGAGCCCCTCTACACTCCGGCTACCCTGGACCTGGAGCCTTTGTGTACGCCCGTGGTCACGTGCACACCCACTTGCACGTCCTACACGTCTTCCTTCGTCTTCTCGTACCCCGAGAATGACGCCTTCTCCGGCTGCGGCCCTCTGCTCCGGCGCGACGGCAGCGCTAACGAGCAGTCGTCCGATTCGCTGAGCTCGCCCACGCTGCTCACGCTATAGAGACCTTCTCACACCTCCATCATCTTCAACACTGACCTTAACGACCTTCACTGCGGGCCGACAGACTCCTCCAAGCAATCTCATTACTAATCTGATCACTGATGCGTATTAATGAGCCTCTTATACATGTAGCATGTTTCTATGTGTGTGTGTGTGTGTGTGTGTGTGTGTGTGGCAAATAAATCAATTCGGGTGCTCCATAGAAACAGTCGGGTGGTTCAGGAGACTCAGGAACTGGTGTGCGTTTTCTTTATACAGCCTTTGTGCTAATCTGATATTACAGCATTACAGGAAGTTTTCTGTGAAAACATCGTTTATCACGTGTATCAAAGTCGTAATAAATTATGGATTTATTTTATTTTTGTACTGGAATGTGAAGACAATGTGTCCAAATAAAAACAATTATTTACTGTACAGCATTCTGTGTGTTAAAGTCAATAAAACCTCATACCATGTTGCTGAGGTCAGGTGTCACGTCACACACGTCTCACACACACACACACAGACACACACACACACACACACTCGTCACGTCACACACACGCTTTCAGATCAGCGATGATGAAACCTGATGCGGGAAAGTGAAGTTGGAAAACCACACAGACTGAGAGGAACAGCGGAAGAGGAGTTTCCTCTATGCTCATCATCTTCTCATCTCATATTCTTATATTCCCATCATCTCATAATCTTATCTTCTCATTATCTCATTATCTTCTCATCTTATATTCCAGACTTCCCATCTCATATTCTCAATTATTTTATCATTATATCTTCTCCACACTTCAGGAAACTTCTCCTTCTCTTCTCTTCACTTCTCCACACTTCCTCCTGAGAAACTCCTCTGTAGAAGAAACAGAAATGATCCTGATGATGAAGTAGCATTACAGGAAACTGATTAGCAAAAGAACTGCCATTATAATAGACAGGCTAATAAATAAACTAGCATTAAACAGGCTAACACGTGAACTAGCATTACAGTAAAAACAATCACTTCAGTAAGTACAGTGTTGACATCACCTGCTTTCCCATTAGCATACAGAATTTACATATTAGCATATTTACATATTAATTTTCCCAGAATTCAGCTGGGTTCCCAAAATGTAATAAAACAAGTAAAATTTTAGCATGGCGTTAGCATGGGATAACCGACAATGTTAGAGATGTGTTCACTTTTCTTTATGGTGTTGAGTTCTCAGTAACGTGCTGATGAACACTAAGATGGGCCGAGGTCAGCGTTTCGTCTCAGGCTTACTTCCTGTCAGTTACACAACAATGTGTGCGCAAAGATACGCCACAGTGACGCCAACTACGGCCTGCAGAGCGTCCATCACCATCGTCACTTCCTTCCTCAAGGGGGCGTTACAAAACACCACAACAAATCCACCAGCTCTTGTTGATGCTAGTCACTAGTTATCACTAATGCTAATTATTTTTAGTTTCTAGCCATCACAGTTAGCACGTTTACTGGTAAAAAATAACACACACACACACACACACACACACACACACACCAGGATCAGTGAGTGGTGACGTAGAGCGAGTTCCTCTATAAATACCCTGGTGGAGTGCTGGGGGAGCTTCAGAAGTGGTGATGATGGTGCTGATGATGACGGTGGTGCAGGAATAGAAGGCTTTTGCTTGAACAGCAGCCTCAGCATCAGCTGCAGTAAAATTAGAAATGTGTGATGAGAAACCTCCTGTAGGAGGCCAGATGAGCGGAGATGCACTCAAACAACACAGTGATACGGTGTTACAGCATTACAGTGCTACAATGTTACCGCCTTACAGCATTACAGCATCACAGTGTTACAGCCTTACAGTGTTACAGCCTTACAGTGATACAGCATTACAACTTTACAGTTTTACAGCATTACAGCATTACAGTGTTATAACTTTACAGTGTTACAGCCTTACAGTGATACAGCATTACAACTTTACAGTTTTACAGCATTACAGTGTTATAACTTTACAGTGTTACAGCCTTACAACTCTACAGTATTACAGTGTTACAGTGTTGTAATGTTATGGAGGTACAGTGTTATAACGTTAAAGTTTTACAGTAACAGTTACTGTAATGCTGTACGACTATTACGTGTTACAGAATTACAGTGTTACACCCTCACCCTCACTTTGTTATTCTGAGCTTTAAACGGCGGCTCCACGGGCCTCTACAACGCAGCACTACGCATGCGCACCAGCACCCGCCTGCGTAAGACCGAGGCGCATGCGCAGTGAGGTTCCCGTTGATTTCGGCCCGAAGCAGCCATGGCTCTTCTCCGTGTCCTCTTTCTGCTGCTGCTCCTTCAGTCCGTGGCGTCAATTTCCTTCTTTCTGCCGATCAGGACGCGGAAATGTCTAAAGGAGGAGATCCACAAGGACGTGCTGGTGACGGGCGAGTACGAGATCAGCGAGCAGGCGAACAGTAAAGTTAACCTGAAGGTGGGCACGGAGCTAATGCTAATGCTAATGCTAATGCTAACTACAAGGCGACGTCAGCTCAAGCAGCCGGATTCTCAGTGACACAATAAATAGATTTAAATCCCGAAACTGAAATATTTATCATATTATCACCTTTATATCACTCGAGTTAACTTATTATAACAAATAAATCTGTATTTATAGACTTTATAACCGGGTTCAGGGGATAAACTAACCCTAAATAAACACTTATTATTATTATTATTATTATTATAGTACATGTTATTCTTTAATGAAGTTTAACTTGTAATTGATTATAAATACTGATGACACGCGACGCTTCCGGGTTGCGCACGCGCCAGAAACAGCTGTTCACCTTCACACACACACACACACACACACACACACACACACACACACACACACACACACACACACACACACACACGAATTAATAATAATGATCAGAAATACATTATACAGTAATACAATATTGATAAACACTAAAGGAACTCCGTACAAATAATATTAATAATGAGAATAAAATAGAAGTGATGAACAATAACACCATAAGAATAATGATGATTTTTTTTATATTAGGTATATTTATATATTTTATTACACACACACACAGACACACACAGACACACACACACACACACACACACACACACACACACACACACACACACACACACACAGACACACACACACAGACACACACACACACACAGACACACACACAGACACACACACACACACACACACACACACACACAGACACACACACACAGACACACACACAGACACACACACACACACACACACACACACACACACACACACAGACACACACACACAGACACAGACACAGACACACACACACACACACACACAGACACACACACACACACACACACAGACACAGACACAGACACACACACACACACACACACACAGACACACACAGACACACAGACACACACACACACACACACACACAGACACACACACAGACACACACACACACACACACACACAGACACACACACACACACAGACACACACACACACACACAGACACACACACACACACACAGACACACACACAGACACACACACACACACACACACAGACACACACACAGACACACACAGACACACACACACACACACACACAGACACAGACACACAGACACACACAGACACAGACACACACACAGACACACACACAGACACACACAGACACACACAGACACACACAGACACACACAGACACACACACACACAGACACACACACACACAGACACACACAGACACACACACACACACACACACACACACACACAGGTGTAACCTAAGTGAACATCCCACATTTCTACAGGAGTGTGAAGAGTCTGGACTGCAGTGTTTGGTCCTAATCATGGTCATGTGATCAAAGTATTATATTAATGAGATTTATAGAGATATTCTCATGTATATTTGGGGAAATATATATAAATAATATAGTAGAAGGGTAAATCCTAAAGATTAAAGAGATGGAGAGAAAGGTGAGGTGAGAGTACTGTTAGTACTGTAGTGTTAGTGTGAGAGTTTGGTTTGGGGAAATAATGTGTATTTAGTGTGTAATGAACACACACACTACTGTATTATTAGAATTAAGTTAGATAAATATATATGCAGGTGTTTACTACACACACACTTAAATATTTAATCACTGTGTGTGTGTAATATATATATATATATACACACACACACAGAGAGCAAGAACTAATCACATCTCCCTGACCAATCAGAGTGCAGGATGACGGGTTATTGGGTTAGACACACACCGGCGCTGCACACATGCACATGTGAGTGTGTCTCCCCCTGGTGTTAAACACAGTGTACTGCTTGTCATGACTAAGTATGAAAGCAGGTGGAATAGTGACGAGTCCTCAGTCAGGTGTAATACACACACACACACACACACACACACACACACACACACGTGTCGGGATCACGTGATTGTGTTGTGTAGTGACAGTGTAATATCAGACTGTTGTGTTGCAGTGTAGTGACGGTGTAATCTCAGACTGTTGTGTGGTGACGGTGTAATATCAGGGTGTTGTGTAGTGTAGGGACGGTGTAATATCAGGGTGTTGTGTAGTGTAGGGACGGTGTAATATCAGGGTGTTTTGTAGTGTAGGGACGGTGTAATATCAGGGTGTTGTGTAGTGTAGGGACGGTGTAATATCAGGGTGTTGTGTAGTGTAGGGACGGTGTAATATCAGTGTGTTGTGTAGTGTAGGGACGGTGTAATATCAGTGTGTTGTGTAGTGTAGGGACGGTGTAATATCAGGGTGTTGTGTAGTGTAGGGACGGTGTAATATCAGGGTGTTGTGTAGTGTAGGGACGGTGTAATATCAGGGTGTTGTGTAGTGTAGGGACGGTGTAATATCAGGGTGTTGTGTAGTGTAGGGACGGTGTAATATCAGGGTGTTGTGTAGTGTAGGGACGGTGTAATATCAGACTGTTGTGTTGTAGATCACAGACTCGACAGGTCACACCCTGTACTCTAAAGAAGATGCTATGAAGGGGAAGTTCGCCTTCACCACTGAAGACTACGACATGTTCGAGGTCTGTTTCGAGAGCAAGTCACAGATGGGTGAGTTCTGATCTTCATCATCCTCTTCATCCTCTTCATCCTCAGCACTGATAATAATAATAATAAATGCTGACTGTATAAGTAACACTGCTCCCTCTCTCTGTAGCTCTCGGTCGTGTTCCTGATCAGTTGGTGAATTTGGATATGAAACATGGAGTTGAGGCAAAGAACTACGAGGAGGTTTGTGTTCCAGATGTTTCCATCTGCACCGGTCACTAACTCATAATAAACACGTACAACTCTACACTTCTCCTGCTGCTTCACCTTACTGTGTGTGTGTGTGTGTGTGTGTGTGTGTGTGTGTGACTCAGATCGCGAAGGTGGAAAAGCTGAAGCCCCTGGAGGTGGAGCTGAGGCGTCTGGAGGATCTCTCAGAGTCCATCGTTAATGACTTCGCCTATATGAAGAAAAGAGAGGAGGAGATGAGGGACACCAACGGTCAGACAGACAGACACACACACACACACACACACACTAAAGCTCTGCCTCAGTGATCTTTCCTGAGTCCAGTATCACATGATGAAATGTAATTAATAAAAAGATTGATAATGACATCATTTCCTCCCCTGCAGAGTCGACCAACATGCGTGTGCTGTACTTCAGCGTGTTCTCCATGTGCTGTCTGGTGGGTTTGGCTACGTGGCAGGTGTTCTACCTGCGCCGCTTCTTCAAAGCCAAGAAGCTCATTGAGTGAAAAAAGACCTGACATCCAGAACCACCAATCACACACCGGGAAGCCACGCCCCCTTTTTTTTTTTTTTCCCTTCATTTTACACTGTTGCAATTTTTTTTTTTATTATTAATTGTCAGTTTCATATTGTGTGTGTGTGTGGGGGGTTTTGGGGGTGTGGATGTGTGTGTGTGTGTGGGGGGGTGTTTGGGGGTGTGTGTGTTTGGGAAGAGTTTTTTGATAAATCGTAATAATTACAAATATATAATTTTTTAAAATTTTTTTCATCCTGCATCCCGGAGTGTTTACGTGTGACGTCACGCCACCTTTTTGTGGCACGTTTTTGCACGTCGGTCCTTTTCATCCGTAATATTTTTCCATTTCACACAGAGGGTGTTACATAAGCCCCGCCCCTTTCACCACTAGTTACCAGTTACAGCATCGCAGTGCACCTCATAACCACGCCTCCTTACAAAGGAACCTGAAGAACCTCACACACACACACACACACCTGAGTAACATGAGGATGGGTGAAGGAGGACACCGGCGTCTCGTGCGTCACCTGAGTTCAGAGTAAATGGTTTTCTTCTGTGGGGTTTTTGTTACGCAGCAATTAAAGGAAAGTTGTTTTATCTTCGTCTCCGGATTCAGTTCTTCATGTTCTCCTGGTTTTCCTGGTTTCTCTGCATCTCCATGATTTATCCATATTTTCTCCTGTGTCTCTGAGGTATGTGTTGGAGGAGATGTTCCTGGTGATGGATGATGTGATGGGTTCTCAGGCAGTAGATGATTGTGGTGAAGGTTTATTGATTTTGTAGCAGGTTTTGAGGATGTTCTCCTTCAATAAACATGTTCACAACAAACTGCTTCGGGTTCTTTCTGTGCAGGTTTCCTCAGGGAAATGAGGTTTGTTCAGGAACATGACGTGGTTCCTGGAGCTCCTCATTTACTCCAAATAAACACTGTGGGTTTTTTCTTGTGTCTGAATTTAATCTCATTTTTAGAAGAATTTAAATCTTTAATGTTTTTATTTAAATATAAATATGAATAAATTTTAATATAACAACTAAAAAAGGAGTTTAATATCTGACCTTCTAATCACACACACACACACACACCCCTTTAGAAGCACTGAAAGTACATCTGTACCACCTGCTCTTCTCCTCTCCTTTTCTTCTTTTTCTCTTTCTACCTCTCCTTCAGCTCCCCATCTCCGCCTTAAACTCTTTCTTTCTGGTTAGTTCACCTTCTCCACCACAACTTTCTTCTCTTCCTCCTTTTCCACCATCTCCTTTTCTCCTTTTTTCTCTTTCTTCACCACCTGCACTTTCATTTTATCCTCCTGCTTTTCATGTTTCTTTTTCTTCCTTCTCCACCTCCTCCTCCTATTCCTTCTTATATTCTTCTTAACCTATTCCTCCTCCTTACTTATTTCCTTTTTTTCTCTTCCATCTCCTGGTAAATTTTCTGCCAAATTTTCTTAACTCTTATTTTTTTCTTTCTTTCTCCTTCATAGAGCAGCATATGATCATGTAGGTAACGTTACCTGTAGGAAAGGATTCCTATTCAGTTGTATTTCCACGCTTCACCACTAGAGGCAGATATACAGTTTACCAAGAAAGCTACCCGTGACATCACAGTGCACCAGAACAAGGCCAGAACAGCAACCCAGTGAACAGCAGCAAGCAGAAGACAGCAAGAATCACCTCATATACAATCAGTTCTATACACAGTAAAGTTGAGTGTTCTGAATCCTGTATCGTGTTTTTACTGACGCGCTGGAGTACAATCCCCTGATAAGCGCACACCAGATAGTGAAAATCCTTTATATGATCCTTTGAGCTAAAGAGAAAACCTCCTAACATTAACATTAAATTATCTATCTTTGGCGCCACCATCGTTTACTTTATAACCCCATAAACTTGTGTCCTAAATGAAAACTCCTGTGCTTTATTATTATTATTATTATTATTATTATTATTATTGTTATTATTATTATTATTATTATTCATAAACATATATATATATATATACACAGTTTTCCCTAAAACGTTCTCTGACACACTTTTATTTTGAAATATGTAGACCAGAGGTCAGGTAGGATATCGTGGCTAGCTTCACACCGTTTCCGTAGCTATTACATGAAATTACATGAAATCTTGTTAATTTTTTTATTTAATTATTTACCGTCTATCCTCCAAGCTTTATTCTAATTCTGTTTAAAATTGGATTACTTTATAATAATAATAATAATAATAATAATAATAATAATAATAATAGTAATGATAACAGATTTTTCACTAAGTAAAAAAATACTTTATAAACTGAAATATAAAAAAACGAAGTAAAAATATATTTTTTATTATGATGTATAACCCTGTTATTAAAGAATGCGATGTAAATTATTTAATTTACTGTTTATATTAGTTGTAATTTTATAATTGTTTCACGTTGTTTATGTATACAGGTTTCCCTTTTCATCTTTTCTTATTAAATATTAACATTTAAAAATATTTTTTCTCAATTAATTAAAGCAAATGCAGTAGTAATAGATATGGACCGTGTTCGAGCTTTTAATTTGAAATATTTCTTACCGGAAGTGAAATGAGGAAAGTTATATATATTTCTTCCGTCAGATAAATTATTTTTTTATGTAATTTATATAAATATAAATATATTAATATTATTATATTTGGTATTTATAAATTTTTTCAAACAAATTAATATTTTTGGGTTAAAATGGTTTGTGTTTTTTTATTGACACTTTGTTCTTATAATCAAGTTTTACTTCGGGAAGAACTTTTAATTTGACATAACTGTATTGGCGTGAGC
>NC_139601.1:17274609-17284609 GCF_946808225.1 Silurus aristotelis
GCATGCACTCACCCTCACAGACGCACACACACGCACACTTACACACATACTCACACACATATATGCACACACACTTACACTCACTTACACAAGCGCACAGTGTGTGTAACCCACTAACCCACGCACTCACACACTCACTCACTCGCGTGCACTTACACGCAAAACACATGCACTTACGTGCACTCACATACACACACACATGCAGTCACACACGCACACTTATACACACAGACTCACATGCACTCACTCACACACTCATATGCACACGCACTCACACACACGCGCTCGTTCACACACAAGCACTGACGCGCGCGCGCACACTTATACTCACTCACACACGCGCACTCACATGCACTCACACTCATTTACGCGCGCACACACTCACATGCACGCACACACGCACTCTTACACATACTTATACACTCACGCGCACACACACACTTATACTCACACGCACTCACACTCACATGCACATACACACACTCTCTCTTTCACATACTCACACACAGTGTTGTGTGTGTGTGTGTGTGTGTGTGTAGAGGGTACTACAGATAATATAGCGATGCAGGCTCTGGAGCACATTCACTCTAATGAGGTGATCATGACTATTGGACGCTCGCGCACCGTCGAGGCATTTCTGAAGGACGCCGCTCGCAAACGCAAATTTCACGTCATCGTCGCCGAGTGCGCACCTTTCTGTCAGGTAACATTACCCACAATCCCCTGCTGTAGTGATGGTAATGTGCTAAATTGCAGTGCTAATTGCGTGTGTTTGTGTGTGTGTGTCTCAGGGTCATGAGATGGCCACCAGTCTGTCCAGAGACGGCATCGAGACAACTGTTATTCCAGACGCTGCTATTTTTGCCGTCATCTCCCGAGTCAACAAGGTGAGTCAACTCAATAACCACCCACACACAACTCCTCCCACCCAACACTCCCACTAACTCCTCCCACTCAGTTTAACCCCGCCCACTCACTAACCTTAAACACCCCCCCCCCCCTTACTCGAACTGCACCCACCACCATTAAAACTTACCCACTCTAACTTCTAACATTCTCTAATGTGATGTGTGTGTGTGTGTGTGTGTGTGTGTGTCAGGTGATCATCGGCACACAGACCGTTCTGGCTAACGGAGGACTGCGAGCAGTAAACGGCACACACACACTCGCTCTTGCTGCCAAACATCACTCTACTCCACTCATCGTGTGTGCGGCCATGTTCAAACTCTCACCTCAGGTAACCATGACAACGGGGGCAAGATGGTCATGCGCGCGCACACACGCTCATTTTTTTCTTTTTCTTTTTTCAGTTTCCGAACGAAGAGGACACGTTCCACAAGTTCGTATCTCCACATGAGGTTCTGCCCTTCACTGAAGGTACACAGATATCTCCTGCAACATCAGAACCAACATAAACGTTCTTACTGTTCTCTATGAGGAACGTTTGTTTTATCTCCTCAGGTGAGATCCTTTCGAAGGTGAATGCTCACTGTCCGGTGTTTGATTACGTTCCCCCGGAGCTCATTACGCTGTTCATCTCCAACATCGGAGGAAACGCTCCATCCTACATCTACCGCCTGATGAGTGAGCTGTACCACCCCGAGGACCATGAGCTCTAAATAAACATACACAACATCAACTCTCTCTGTCTGGCTCTTCACTGTGTGTGTGTGTGTGTCCTGTGATGGAGATACAGTTGGATTAAATCCTTTATTTATAAATAACAAATAAATCATTAACATCAATCAGCTGGCATTTGATTAGACACAAAAAGAAACAGGATGTAAATCCAGTCACATGATCAAAGTGAGGATGAGGAGAAGATCTTCTTCTCAATAAGGTTATTACTGAGATTTGATCCAATCACAGAGGTCTCACAGTTTCAACAACCTAACAGTCGATTGGACGATTACACCGTTAACCTCCTCAATATTCAGAAATAACTAATAAATTAGCACAATAATAATAATAATAAACATATACAGACATAGTGAATGTTCACTTTCACATCATTATACAAAGTGTAGTGATTGTTTTAGGAAATAAATGATGTACATTTTTAAACAATATGAAAAATCAGCATCTCCATGTGAAGGAGAAAAAAAAAATAAAATCAGATCTTTCTGATCGAGTCACAGGAGACATCAGAAGAAATGAGAAGAGCTGTCAGTAGGGGGCGCTCGTGTCCCTGCACACAGCGTCTGTGCCGGTGGTCTATGGTTCCCGTAGACGTGTGAAAGGCCAGGACCTGAGGTGGACTTGGATTTCAGAAGACCACATTTAAGCTAAGCATAGTTACGTTTAGTTGAAAGCGTCTGAGGGATGTAACCGACCGTCGCCCCGTGGTAACGACACTTACAGATGTTTAAACCCGACCAAAAAACAAGCTCCAAAAACTTCGCCAATGTGAACAAACGTATGAGTAATGCGATGTGCATTAGGTCCTGTGGATTCTGATTTTCTCGAGACTTTGAAGGTCACCCAAGAGAACTGAATGTTTACCCTGTGTTTTATTGTCTTGATAAGGTTCTCGATCTGAACTTTTTTTCACAGGATAGGAAAAGAACCGGAAAGACGGCTGTATGGTCAAAATTTCTCTCGTTCTATAAGTAGCGTTGTTAGCTTAGCGTTGCGTGAATCCGAGGTGACCTTCTGGTTGGTATTGTATAACTTTGTTTCAGTGACAGGACGAGATGTTCATGCTGGAAAAGTGCGCAGAGCTGCACAATGACACGTGAAATCAGGTTAAGTGTGTGTATGTGTGTGTGAGAGGGGACTGGGACAGAGGTCCTGATGAATGAGTACAAAGACAAAAGTGTATTATAGTGAATTTAGAAGATACAAGTCTTCTTTCCTCACTGAACAATGATGAGCTTTAAATGGTTTGGAAATGGCCTTCAGACTAACATCCAGCACCAACTGCTTCTCTAAGATCACTGCTGTTGTCGTTCCTCCTTGGTGTTGTACTAACACACAGCTGAATTCTCCAGAAAAGCAAGAAGCAAAATCTGGAGGTTTTCCAGAGGACATCACATTTAATCAGCACAAGCTGATCCTTCAACCCAGAAGTTTAGTTTTTCACACCCATTTCTTCTTGTTTTGTAAATGAAATATGTTGTTCATCTGAGGTTGTATTTCCCTCATTTAAAGGACCAGATGATTATTACGTCCTGATACGTAAAGCCATAAGAACTGGAAGCAGATGTTCTTCTCGACAGTGACGTTACTTCTGTATGGGGGAAAAGTAACTTGGACCTGAACCTGAAGTTCATCACTTGTAAGTACTGCTGTTCTGTTGCTATACGCCGTACCGGGAGAAGGGTTGAGGTGCAAGTCAGTGCTTCTGGTCATTTCTGTCAGGTCAGGAAATGGAACGTACCATTAATAGCTTTTTTTTTCATGACACTAATAATCACAAGATAACGAAATAACGACTGGAGGTTTCGGGGAATTTCATGGAGCCTTTTTTTCTGTATAATGAAGTCTTGTTTTGGCAGCCGGATTTTAAACTTGGTCTCTTTCTGCCCTTTGGCATCTTCACGTCTTTATTTAATTGGTTTTTGTGCGACTGTCACGTGACTGACACGTGTGTAGCCATGTTTGTAGTTTGATCACATTTTAAACATTTACACTTAGTGTTCTACAGAATGACATCTGATTAGCATATTACACACATTCTACCAATCAGCTCACTGCCCTGCCCCCGAACCCCCTGAGCTGTGTGTAGTGTATAAACATTTCTTCATGATCTGATTCAGCATAGTGCGAGGGGCTTATCAAACTGTCCATGTACGAGTACCATCGCAGGCTCAGGACACCGGTAGGGTGTAAATCAGGTGATAATAAAAGCTACAACGCAGCGCTTCTTCATTCCTGGAGTTACTCAGAGAGATGCAGGATTTTTGGGTCCAGAAATAAATGTGCAGGATTGAAGTCAGCGAGCACACAGCTGCAGTTACAGTCCAGCGCCACAGGGGAGCAGTGTTGTGCTTCATAGAAACATACATTATCAGAACATAATCAGAGGTGTGCTACCAACAGGTGGTGCCCTCGTTTCAATCTGCTCCATTCCCAGCTCAGATCGTTTCAGTCGTTCTTCTCTCGATCGAGGAGCGCTTTGCGCCTTGGAGATTCGCCCAGTTTGGAGCCAGAGCTTGTCAAAGTTGCCACAGGACTTGAGGTAAGTGCTGATAAGGAAACGGACGACGGGGTCTGGGTGCTGAGCGAGATATCAGGGAGAGACAAGCTTGTTTTACCAGGCGAGTTTGTTAGACTGGCGTCGTCCATCTCGATCACCTCAAAATCTGCATCATTCCACTGGTCAATTTCGGATTCGTTGTTCTCAGGCCCCGCCTCCTCTTCTCCATCATCTGCGGTGGAATCGAGCAGCGCCTGGCGATCCTCACCATCCTCGCCTTCACCGTGAGGTCGGATTCGCGGTCGGATTCGGACCACAGTGCCTCCGGTAGACGTGGCGAGTTTGTACATGACGGGGAAGAGGATGGAAGTGACGGCGGCGGTGCAGAGGGCCAGGTACATTAGCAGAGGCTGATGTTGGATGCGGCCCAACAGGAAGCCCAGCGATGCAGGAAGCACCATTTCTCCAAGCGCTGCACCAATGACAAATGCTGCTGCTGATTTGCTGCTCACAGTTGTGTATTGCTCCACCCAGGAGATCCCGCTGGGAAACGTGGCAGCCATCGAGGCGCCGTAAATCGCCGTGGAAAACCACAACATCACGGGGTGATGATTAAGTAACACCAAACACAGCGAAGCTACAACAGAACCCAGCAGGCTGAGGATGATCAGAGTTCCTGGGTAAAAACAGGTGGCAAAAAAAATGGCAGCCCCCCTGCAGGCGGCGAAGGAGCCCCAAAAGAGCGAGTTGAGCTCGGCAGCCCGCGGCTCCTCCCACCCAACGTATTCTTTAGCGTAGGTGAAAATAAACAAGCCGTACGCCACCTCGGCCCCCACGTAAAAGAAGAAGAAGAGCGCCAGGAACATAATGAGTGCCGTGTGATGTTTGGCGAAAAACGGCGGATTCCCCGGTGTTGACGCCGCCTTGTTGGAGGAGGTTGAGCTTCGTGAGTACAGGATGAAAAAAAGGAGTGAAACAAACAGTATGAAGGCACCGATGACCACATAAGCCCACATGGACGTCATGACGGCGCTTCTTCCGTGGAAGAAGGGCAGAGCCACTGAAGTGATGTTAGACGCTGTGGTTTGTGAAGCGCTTCGATCTGAGAAGCTGGATTCGTGTCCAAACAGCAGTTTGGCGATGATGGGAGACACGAAGGCTCCCAGGGCGAAGGAGAAGTGGAGCGCCTGCATGTGCGGACCGGCCTGATCACCCCAGGTGTTCAGAATCAACACGTTCCCACCTGCAATTAAGAGGTTCGGTTGTTATTAGCTACTTTCTGCTTCATCAGACAGAAGAATATATAAATAAAACCATATTTGCACTTCACACTTGACAAGCGGGCGCGCTAACAATACACAGGACTGCCTGAGCAGTAAAAACACGTTCCTTTAAACAACAGGGAGAGAACCTTAAAACAAAACAGAAACAAACGCTGGGGTTATTGCTAAAAGTAGAAATATGATGTTACAGATTAGATCTAGATTAGACTACTGTAACGCTTTACTGTCTGGGTGCTGAATTCAATAACTGAATTAAATTGAATTGAATTGCAGAAGAAATGGAAGGGAATTCCTATAAAAGCACAGAAAAGTGTGGCTGAAGATCCTTTAAAAAGTCATTTGGTAAACAAATCAATGAGATGAGGACACTGCACAATGCCCACGGGTTTACAATCTGCTGTTCTCACCGAACTCTGAGCTTCCACTCATAAACCCTTTACTTATCAGCTCAGTCGAAGCGCACCGTGATCAACACGAGGAGATAAGATGAAACACTCAAGAGTCCCCGTGTTCCTGAGAGAACTGTGATCAGTAAACAGAGACGGAGAGGGGACATGGACACATCAGTCCTCACCTGTGTCCAGGATTCCCATCGACACTCCCACACTGGACACCAGAACAGCTAAAATCACAGCTTTCTTACAAAATGGGGTGGCAAACATTCCAAAGGAGGTCATCAGCATGGCAAAACCTACACACACACACACACACACACACACACACACACACACACACACACACACACACACACAGATTAAAGATATGCTGACAGGTTAGATTAATTACACTCCATTAACAGTGAGAAATGTTGAGTGTGAAGGTGTTCTTACCCAGCAGTAGGTGAGGGTTGATGAGGTCAAACAGAATTCCTCCCAACAGCGAGCCACCGATGTAACCGCACGCACGCCCAGCGAAGATATACGCGATATTACTGATGTTCTGATTCACATTCCCCGCCAAGTCTTCCAGCGTCGGACCCAACACAGAGATACACATTCCCTATAAACCCAACACAGAGATACACATTCCCTATAAACCCAACACAGAGATACAAATTCTCTATAAACCCAACACAGACATACAAATTCTCTATAAACCCAACACAGAGATACACATTCTCTATAAACCCAACACCACAGAGATACACATTCTCTATAAACCCAACACGGAGATACACATTCTCTATAAACCCAACACAGAGATACACATTCTCTATAAACCCAACACCACAGAGATACACATTCTCTATAAACCCAACACGGAGATACACATTCTCTATAAACCCAACACAGAGATACACATTCTCTATAAGCCCAACACCACAGAGATACACATTCTCTATAAGCCCAACACCACAGAGATACACATGCTCTATAAACCCAACACCACAGAGATACACATTTTCTATAAACCCAACACCACAGAGATACACATTGACTATAAACCCAACACGGAGATACACATTCTCTATAAACCCAACACCACAGAGATACACATTCTCTATAAACCCAACACCACAGAGATACACATTCCCTATAAACCAAACACAGACATACAAATTCTCTATAAACCCAACACAGAGATACACATTTCCTATAAACCAAACACAGAGATATAAATTCTCGATAAACTCAACACCACAGAGATACACATGCTCTATAAACCCAACACAGTGATGAAGTTCTCTGTGGTGTTCCTGTGTCAGTTGCATGCAAATGGATCTGCTGACTCAGATAAGACTCTCTGTAAAGATCACATGAAGGCATGAGACTGGAATTTTCTGTGCAGCAAAAAGGAA
Organism: Silurus aristotelis; assembly: GCF_946808225.1. NCBI lineage: Eukaryota > Metazoa > Chordata > Actinopteri > Siluriformes > Siluridae > Silurus > Silurus aristotelis. Next base: position 17,281,829 of record NC_139601.1, read on the forward strand.
GCAGAGTGAGGAACTGCACATCACTCATGGTACCTGGTAGATCTTCATACTCATATACACAGTGACCAATAGGAGTCATAGAGATCAAGTTAGTATCAGTGATTAACAATTACAGGGGTAATAGACAGAGACCGAGGTTAGAGAGAGAGAGGGGTTAGAGTCAGAGACAAGAGACAGAGGTTGGAGTCAGAGACAGAGGTTATAGTCAGAGGTAAGAGACAGAGGTTAGAGACGGAGGTTGGAGTCAGAGACAGGGGTTAGAGTCGGAGGTTAGAGTCAGAGACAGGGGTTAGAGTCAGAGACAGACAGGGGTTAGAGACAGAGATGAAGGTTGAAGTCAGAGACAGGGTTTAGAGTCAGAGACAGAGGTTAGAGTCAGAGACAGAGGTTAGAGTCAGAGACGGGTTAGAGTCAGAGACAGAGGTTGAAGTCAGAGACAGAGGCTAGAGTCAGAGACAGAGTTTAGAGACAGAGCCAGGGGTTAGAGTCAGAGACAGGGTTTAGCGACAGAGACAGGGTTTAGAGACAGAGACAGAGGTTAGAGTCAGAGACAGAGGTTAGAGTCAGAGACAGAGGTTGAAGTCAGAGACAGAGGCTAGAGTCAGAGACAGAGTTTAGAGACATAGCCAGGGGTTAGAGTCAGAGACAGGGTTTAGCGACAGAGGTTAGAGTCAGAGACAGAGGTTGAAGTCAGAGACAGAGGTTAGAGTCAGAGACAGAGTTTAGAGACAGAGCCAGGGGTTAGAGTCAGAGACAGGGTTTAGCGACAGAGACAGGGTTTAGCGACAGAGACAGAGGTTAGAGTCAGAGACAGAGGTTAGAGTCAGAGACAGAGGTTAGAGTCAGAGCCAGGGGTTAGAGTCAGAGACGGAGGTTAGAGTCAGAGACGGAGGTTAGAGTCAGAGACGGAGGTTAGAGTCAGAGACAGGATTTAGAGTCAGAGACGGAGGTTAAAGTCAAAGACGGAGGTTAGAGTCAGAGACATTACCAGGCCCAGAAATGAGGCACAGAGTGCGAAGGTGATCATCCAGCGACCACAGGCTCCTCCTCCATGTTTAATGTCCACCTTGTCCCCCGTGGCTGAGTGAACGAGTCTTTGACCCCGTTTCAGGGCACTTTTCAGCCCCGCCTTCACATCCTTCCTCTTCTCAAACAGAGTGTCTTCCTCTTCCTCCTCCTGCTCGGGGTTCTCTTCCTCTTCCTCTTCCTCTTCATGCATTCGGGCAAAGCGTACATGCTTCTTCTTCTTCTGCTTCGCTGAAAGATCTCCGCTGGGGGAGGACATGGTGTGTGTGAGTGAGTAAAAGACAGTCAGACAGACCGACAGACAGACAGACAGACAGGTGTCTCAGACCACTGGATTCAGTCTGACTGGCAGTAACGTTGATGTTAAACTGCAGGTCTGATAACAGATTCACAGTTTATAATCTAATCTAATAATAATGAAGAAGAAGATCTCAGGAGGTTTCTCTTCTCCTCTCTGACACTGTATTCGATTAGATTTGAGCTTTTATATTTATATTACACTTTTCTGCTTTAATGACATTCCACTTTAATAACTGTAAAGTTCCTGAATCCCACAGACTGCAGGGTTCATCAGGGTTCATCAGCTGCAGCTAGCAGGCGCTATGCTAACGATATGCTAACGCTATGCTAACCCCCGGCTAATATCCTCCGCTAGAACATCACACTAAACTACACAAATAATCCGTCTAAATTCAGAGCTCGAGTCCCTGGTGGTCTGCACATGTCCCACACAGGAGCTCCACGTCTCACCACCAGCTGCCGTCAAACTGACAAACATCCTACTCAACACCGGAAGTGGACTTTAAAAACTTCCGGCCCTGTCACCCGGAAATCGTGCAATTTTTTCAAAATACATTATTAATCCGCTTTCGTGCGCGTGTGACGGTGACATTTCACGCGTGTCGCAGCGTTTCAGTTTTATAGATTAGATTTATAATGAATCTGATATCATTCATTACACGAACAAGTCACGCGCAGTGATGACGTAGAACCAACATGGCGGACATTGCTGCTGTTAGCTTAGCCGTTTATGCTAAACTGTTATTGAAGTAACACGTCTCCTCCCCCGAGTGTTTACACGAGCACACGTGAGGAACATGTTTCTGTCACGTGACCTCACACTGTGTCTGTACAGAAAAACGAGCTAAAGCTTTAGCAACACTGTACACAACAATTTTATTTATAATATAATAAACTATATATTTATATAAAACACTAACATTCACCTCAAATATCACATTAAATTACATTATAAAACATTTTCATACACAAATAACCTCCTTCTGCATTACCCGCTAACGTCCTGCGGTTCCGCGGTCAGAAATAATAATAAACATAAAAACTATATATATTTATTTGTCATTCAAATACAAAAGTATCATTTTAATTAAAATTCAATGGATCATTTGATAAATGTATTTAAACTTAACTAATAAAACGTAATAACCGTGTTAATCTGGTGATTTTATGGTTATTACTTTAAAACAAACTCTTCTGAAAACTATCACAAATTTACTGCGGGTTTAAAAATATACAAATCATTAATTGTATAATAATATTACACAATTACATTATTATCATCTTTATTACGGAGGCAAAACTCATGGGAAGAAAATATGTAAAAAGAAAAAAAAAGAACTTTATTTTGAATCTAGTTATTATTACTATAGTGCACTAACAGTACTCTTCAGTGTGATTGTGTATGTGTGCGTGTGATTAGTGTGTGTGTGTGTGTGTGTGTGTGTTGTGATAAAC
>NC_139601.1:17292109-17294609 GCF_946808225.1 Silurus aristotelis
CCCATAGTGTACTGCAGAGTGTACCCCGGAATATACCCCAGAGTGTACCCAGGAATATACCCCAGAGTGTACCCCAGAGTGCACCGCAGAGTGTACCCTGGAATATACACCAGAGTGTACTGCAGAGTGTACCCCGGAATATACCCCAGAGTGTAATGCAGAGTGTACCCCGGAATATACTTTAGAGTGTACTGCAGAGTGTACCCCGAAATATATCCCAGAGTGTACTGCAGAGTGTACCCTGGAATATACCCCAGAGTGTAATGCAAAGTGTACCCAGAAATATACACCAGAGTGTACTGCAGAGTGTACCCCGGAATATACCCCAGAGTGCACCGCAGAGTGTACCCCGGAATATACACCAGAGTGTACTGCAGAGTGTACCCCGGAATATACCCCAGAGTGCACCGCAGAGTGTACCCCGGAATATACACCAGAGTGTACTGCAGAGTGTACCCCGGAATATACCCCAGAGTGTACCCCGGAATATACCCCAGAGTGCACCGCAGAGTGTACCCCGGAATATACCCCAGAGTGTAATGCAGAGTGTACCCCAGAATATACCCCAGAGTGTACTGCAGAGTTTCCCCCGAAATATACCCCAGAGTGTACTGCAGAGTGTACCCCGAAATATATCCCAGAGTGTAATACAGAGTTTCCCCCCGAATATACCCCAGAGTGTACCCCGGAATATACCCCAGAGTGTACCCTGGAATATACACCAGAGTGTACTGCAGAGTGTACCCCGAAATATACCCCAGAGTGTACTGCAGAGTGTACCCCGGAATATACCCCATAGTGTAATGCAGAGTGTACCGTACCCCAGAATATACCCCAAAGTGTACTGCAGAGTGTACCCAGAAATATATCCTAGAGTGTAATGCAAAGTTTCCCCCGGAATATACCCCAGAGTGTAACGCAGAGTGTACCCCGAAATATACCCTGAGTGTAACGCAGACTGTAACACGAAGAATACACCCCAGATTGTATATGTATGTATTTAAAATATAAAATAGGATTTTGTAATTTGTATTTGATAGGGTTGTATCAAAATACTTTAGTGTTTTGTATTTTTAAAATACTATAAAATACTTTGTAAGAAGTCTACAATGCAGCCTCTGATTGGTGCCCACTCAGTATTTTGCCCAGATTTGTTGAGATCAGAACAAAAAATTTATCCATATGGAAGAAGGTGGTGAAGGTAAGAAACCTGCAGGCTGCCAACTTTCAAATGGGCGTCCAATGACTGATGAATAAATATCTGATTGCTGAATAAAGTTTCTTTTCGGCTTCTCCCGTTAGGGGTCGCCACAGCGGATCCTCCGCACGTTTGATTTGGCACATGTTTTACGCTGGATGCCCTTCCTAACGCAACCCTCCCCAATTTATCCGGGCTTGGGACCGGCACTAAGAGTGGCTGGGGATGGTTCCCTGACCGGGAATCGAACCCGGGTCGCAGCGGTGGGAGCGCTGCATCTTAACCACTAGACCACCAGGGGATCTGATTGCTGAATATCGGACCCTAATTGAAGTAACTGTTTAGGATCATGATTTTGCAAACAATTGCATGAACGACTGCTGACACATAATATATTATTATATTAATAATTAACAATCAAATGAATAATTAGTTAGAATCTAGTTGCTATGAATGCAGGTGTCATCAGTTGTTTTCTTATGAATGACTTGATTGTCATTAAGTTGGTGTTACTAATGTAAAGCAGCCCCTCGTTACCAACACCAGGTAACTAAATTCGGATAAAAATTATTAGAACTGCAAACTGTTAAAGATTAAACTGTTGTTCACTTTAAAACTAATCCTAATCTGGGAAATCACAGGGAAATTATTAAATTTATGGTGTTTCACAGAGTGTACCATCGAGTGTACCACCGTGTGTATTATAAAGCATTATAAAGTGTTACAGGGATATGTCTAGGTGATTGGATTGGTCAGTGATCTTGTTATATGTGTGTCAACTAATTTGCATAAAAGAGATTAAATGATATCTCCTCTGGTCTGTGTGTGTATGTGTATGTGTGTGTGTGTGTGTGTGTGTGTATGATCTAAGCAGGAATCACATCCTATCAACTAATTAAGGGTTTATAACAAGTCATAGACAAACCAAAGCTCCCTATGTTACCAGATCCCTACTTTCCCTCCACCCTAGTTATTAGATTGCCATGTTCTCAGAAATCCCTCATATCCAAGCACCTTTGTTCCCGGGTCAATAAAAGTGTAAAGTTCACACTCACCACTGCGATGTGTCAGACAAGTGTGAATGAGATGGAAAACACACACATGCGCACCCACACACGTTTTGTAGATTTTGACTTTTCGTGCTGTGAGTGTTACACAACATTGTGCGTGAGTTTATTTGGACACGGTGGTGTGTTTATAAAAGACAGATCACAGTGTCTGCAGGAAGCGCTCACTCTGTGAGTGTGTGTGTGTGTGTGTGTGTGTGTGTGTGTGTGTGGTGGAGGGGGCTTGTATTTAAGC
>NC_139601.1:17299609-17314609 GCF_946808225.1 Silurus aristotelis
TTCTGGTTCTCCCTTTTAGTTATTCTGCTATAGTGAGTCTTGCCGGAGTCCAAACTGCACAGTGACATTAACTTTCATACAACAATCAGGAGACTTAATAATCCATATCCTTCTCTTTCTGTTATTCTCTTCTCTCTCTCTCTCTCTCTCTCTCTCTCTCTCTCTCTCTCTCTCTCTCTCTCTCTCTTCTCTCTCTCGGTTGAGTTAAACATGCTCCTGTGGTTCCAGTGACCACTGTTCCTGCCCCTCTCCCCTCCTTGGATCTATATATACTCAATCTATACTCACAATCTATACACACAATCTATACACAATCTATACACACAATTTATACTCACAATCTATATTAAATCTATACACACCATCTATACTCACAATCTATACACACAATTTATACTCACAATCTATACACACCATCTATATACACAATTTATACACACCATCTACACACAATCTATACACAATATATACACACTATCTATACTCACAACGTATACACACAATCTATATTTAATCTATACACACCATCTATACTCACAATCTATACACACAATTTATACTCACAATCTATTCACACCAGCTTTACTCACAAGCTATACTTACAATCTATACTCACAATTTATAATCACAATCTATACTCACAATCTATACTTACAATCTATACTCACAATCTATACTAACAATTTATACTTACAATCTATACTTACAATCTATACTCAATATCTATACACAATCTATAGCCACAACCTATACTCACAATTTATACACAATCTATACTCACAATCTATACTCAATCCATACTCACAATCTATACTCACAATCTACACACACAATCTATACTCACAATCTATACTCACAATCTATAGTCACAACCTATACTCACAATTTATACACAATCTATACTCACAATCTATACTCACAACCTATGCTCACAATTTATACACACCATCTATACTCACAACCTATACTCACAATTTATACACACCATCTATACACACAATCTATACTCACAACCTATAAACACCATCTATACACACAATCTATACACACCATCTATACTCAAAATCTATAATCATAACCTATACACACCATCTATACAGACAATTTATTCACACAATTTATACACACAATCTATACTCACAACCTATACACACCATCTATATACACAATTTATACACAACATCTATACACAATTTATACACACCATCTATACACACAATTTATACACAACATCTATACTCACAATCTATACACAATTTATACTCACAATCTATATTCACAATCTATACACACCATCTTTACTCACAATCTATACTCACAATCTATAAACACAATTTATACTCGCAATCTATACACACAATCTATACTCACAATCTATACTCACAATCTATACTCACAATCTATACTCACAATCTATACACACAATCTATACACACCATCTATACTCACAATTTATACACACCATCTATACTCACAACCTATACTCACAATTTATACTCACAATCTATACACACAATTTATACTCGCAATCTATACTCACAATCTATACACACAATTTATACTCACAATCTATACTCACAATCTATACTCAGATCATATATACTTTGTAGTCACTCTCTGCACTTCATGCTAAATTCTCCAAACTCACACTCTGTACATATAGCAGGGTTGAAATGGGCATGTCTCTACTACTCATACTCTACTACTCACACTCTATACTCTACTACTCCACCTATACTCTACTACTCCACCTATACTCTACTACCCCACCTATACTCTACTACTCACACTCTATACTCTACTACTCCACCTATACTCTACTACCCCACCTATACTCTACTACTCACACTCTATACTCTACTACTCCACCTATACTCTACTACTCCACCTATACTCTACTACCCCACCTATACTCTACTACTCACACTCTATACTCTACTACTCCACCTATACTCTACTACTCACACTCTATACTCTACTACTCCACCTATACTCTACTACCCCACCTATACTCTACTACTCACACTCTATACTCTACTACTCCACCTATACTCTACTACCCCACCTATACTCTACTACCCCACCTATACTCTACTACTCACACTCTATACTCTACTACTCCACCTATACTCTACTACCCCACCTATACTCTACTACCCCACCTATACTCTACTACCCCACCTATACTCTACTACTCACACTCTATACTCTACTACTCCACCTATACTACTCCACCTATACTCTACTACTCCACCTACACTCTACTACTCCACCTACACTCTACTACTCCACCTACACTCGAGTAGTAGAGTATAGAGCGTGAGTAGTAGAGTATAGAGCGTGAGTAGTAGAGTATAGAGCGTGAGTAGTAGAGTATAGAGCGTGAGTAGTAGAGTATAGAGCGTGAGTAGTAGAGTATAGAGCGTGAGTAGTAGAGTATAGAGCGTGAGTAGTAGAGTATAGAGCGTGAGTAGTAGAGTATAGAGCGTGAGTAGTAGAGTATAGAGCGTGAGTAGTAGAGTATAGAGCGTGAGTAGTAGAGTATAGAGCGTGAGTAGTAGAGTATAGAGTGTGAGTAGTAGAGTATAGAGTGTGAGTAGTAGAGTATAGAGCGTGAGTAGTAGAGTATAGAGCGTGAGTAGTAGAGTATAGAGCGTGAGTAGTAGAGTATAGAGCGTGAGTAGTAGAGTATAGAGCGTGAGTAGTAGAGTATAGAGCGTGAGTAGTAGAGTATAGAGTGTGAGTAGTAGAGTATAGAGTGTGAGTAGTAGAGTATAGAGTGTGAGTAGTAGAGTATAGAGTGTGAGTAGTAGAGTATAGGTGGAGTAGTAGAGTATAGACTCTACTCACTCTACTCACACTCTATACTCTACTACTCCACCTATACTCTACTACTCACACTCTATACTCTACTACTCCACCTATACTCTACTACCCCACCTATACTCTACTACTCACACTCTATACTCTACTACTCCACCTATACTCTACTACTCCACCTATACTCTACTACCCCACCTATACTCTACTACTCACACTCTATACTCTACTACTCCACCTATACTCTACTACTCACACTCTATACTCTACTACTCCACCTATACTCTACTACCCCACCTATACTCTACTACTCACACTCTATACTCTACTACTCCACCTATACTCTACTACCCCACCTATACTCTACTACCCCACCTATACTCTACTACTCACACTCTATACTCTACTACTCCACCTATACTCTACTACCCCACCTATACTCTACTACCCCACCTATACTCTACTACTCACACTCTATACTCTACTACTCCACCTATACTACTCCACCTATACTCTACTACTCCACCTACACTCTACTACTCCACCTACACTCTACTACTCCACCTACACTCGAGTAGTAGAGTATAGAGCGTGAGTAGTAGAGTATAGAGCGTGAGTAGTAGAGTATAGAGCGTGAGTAGTAGAGTATAGAGCGTGAGTAGTAGAGTATAGAGCGTGAGTATAGAGCGTGAGTAGTAGAGTATAGAGCGTGAGTAGTAGAGTATAGAGCGTGAGTAGTAGAGTATAGAGCGTGAGTAGTAGAGTATAGAGTGTGAGTAGTAGAGTATAGAGTGTGAGTAGTAGAGTATAGAGTGTGAGTAGTAGAGTATAGAGTGTGAGTAGTAGAGTATAGGTGGAGTAGTAGAGTATAGACTCTACTCACTCTACTCACACTCTATACTCTACTACTCCACCTATACTCTACTACTCACACTCTATACTCTACTACTCCACCTATACTCTACTACTCACACTCTATACTCTACTACTCCACCTATACTCTACTACCCCACCTATACTCTACTACTCACACTCTATACTCTACTACTCCACCTATACTCTACTACTCCACCTATACTCTACTACCCCACCTATACTCTACTACTCACACTCTATACTCTACTACTCCACCTATACTCTACTACTCACACTCTATACTCTACTACTCCACCTATACTCTACTACCCCACCTATACTCTACTACTCACACTCTATACTCTACTACTCCACCTATACTCTACTACCCCACCTATACTCTACTACCCCACCTATACTCTACTACTCACACTCTATACTCTACTACTCCACCTATACTCTACTACCCCACCTATACTCTACTACCCCACCTATACTCTACTACTCACACTCTATACTCTACTACTCCACCTATACTACTCCACCTATACTCTACTACTCCACCTACACTCTACTACTCCACCTACACTCTACTACTCCACCTACACTCGAGTAGTAGAGTATAGAGCGTGAGTAGTAGAGTATAGAGCGTGAGTAGTAGAGTATAGAGCGTGAGTAGTAGAGTATAGAGCGTGAGTAGTAGAGTATAGAGCGTGAGTAGTAGAGTATAGAGCGTGAGTAGTAGAGTATAGAGTGTGAGTAGTAGAGTATAGAGTGTGAGTAGTAGAGTATAGAGTGTGAGTAGTAGAGTATAGAGTGTGAGTAGTAGAGTATAGGTGGAGTAGTAGAGTATAGACTCTACTCACTCTACTCACACTCTATACTCTACTACTCCACCTATACTCTACTACTCACACTCTATACTCTACTACTCCACCTATAGTCTACTACTCACACTCTATACTCTACTACTCCACCTATAGTCTACTACTCACGCTCTATACTCTACTACTCACGCTCTATACTCTACTACTCACGATCTTTACTACTCACGATCTTTACTCTACTACTCACACTTTATACTCTACTACTCACACTCTATCCCCTACTACTCACACTCTATACTCTACTACTCACACTCTATACTCTACTACTCACACTCTATACTCTACTACTCACACTCTATACTCTACTACTCCACCTATACTCTACTACTCCACCTATACTCTACTACTCACACTCTATACTCTACTACTCCACCTATACTCTACTACTCACACTCTATACTCTACTACTCACACTCTATACTCTACTACTCCACCTATACTCTACTACTCACACTCTATACTCTACTACTCACGATCTTTACTCTACTACTCACACTCTATACTCTACTACTCACACTTTATACTCTACTACTCACACTCTATCCTCTACTACTCACACTCTATACTCTACTACTCACACTCTATACTCTACTACTCACGCTCTATACTCTACTACTCACACTCTATACTCTACTACTCACACTCTATACTCTACTACTCACGCTCTATACTCTACTACTCACGCTCTATACTCTACTACTCACGCTCTATACTCTACTACTCACGATCTTTACTCTACTACTCACACTTTATACTCTACTACTCACACTCTATACTCTACTACTCACACTCTATCCTCTACTACTCACACTCTATACTCTACTACTCACACTCTATACTCTACTACTCACGATCTTTACTACTCACGCTCTATACTCTACTACTCACACTTTATACTCTACTACTTACACTCTATCCTCTACTACTCACACCCTATACTCTACTACTCACACTCTATACTCTACTACTCACACTCTATACTCTACTACTCACGCTCTATACTCTACTACTCACGATCTTTACTACTCACGATCTTTACTCTACTACTCACACTTTATACTCTACTACTCACACTCTATACTCTACTACTCACGCTCTATACTCTACTACTCACGCTCTATCCTCTACTACTCACACTCTATCCTCTACTACTCACACTCTATCCTCTACTACTCACACTCTATCCTCTACTACCCACGCTCTATCCTCTACTACTCACACTCTATCCTCTACTACTCACGCTCTATACTCTACTACTCACACTCTATACTCTACTACTCACGCTCTATCCTCTACTACTCACGCTCTATACTCTACTACTCACGCTCTATCCTCTACTACTCACGCTCTATCCTCTACTACTCACGCTCTATCCTCTACTACTCACGCTCTATCCTCTACTACTCACGCTCTATCCTCTACTACTCACGCTCTATCCTCTACTACTCACACTCTATCCTCTACTACTCACACTCTATACTCTACTACCCACGCTCTATACTCTACTACTCACACTCTATCCTCTACTACTCACGCTCTATACTCTACTACTCACGCTCTATCCTCTACTACTCACGCTCTATACTCTACTACTCACGCTCTATACTCTACTACTCACGCTCTATACTCTACTACTCATGCTCTATACTCTACTACTCACACTCTATACTCTACTACTTCACCCATAGGCGTATTCTAACTACACAAACAGACCGGATGAAAAAAGTATTTAAATGATTCAGCAAGTTTTGGACACACATGGAAACTGTTACAGTCATCCGCCTCCTTGCACCCAACTCTGATTGGCTGCTTTTCGTGACCTCACAAACCATGTGGCCATTATAACACTGACTTTTCCTTCTGAACATGGGGTGATGTGTTTATGAGCGTGTGTGTGTGTGTATGTGTGTGTGCGCACGTGTGTGTATGCCTCCCATTGGTCACTGACCTTCACCTGAATGCAGCTTCTAAGATCAAACATAGTGTTAATAAGTAACTCATCATCTGCACACTGTAGACCACGTGTTTATCTTCTTCTCCTGTGTTTAAAGCAAATCGGTTAGCCTGTAAATAACGGATATCATTTTTCATGTCTCAGGATAAAGAACTACAAAAAAAACATTCTACAGACTCTCACACACACACACACACACACACACACACACACACACCTATGTGTGTATTTTATCCTGTAAAGAAAGGAAACCTGGTTTTGATTAAGTAAACAAAATAAAGTGACATATGGACTTTTCATTACAACAGTTTCCTGTGGAAATGTATAAACATAACACACACACACACACACACACACACACACACACACACACACACACAAAATCTATTTTGTACTTTCAGTGGAGGCTTTTGTTACGACTCTGATCACAACACCATTCAGGTGAACAACATAAAAAGTTTTGGAGTTGCTGGTCCAATAACCTGGTTGCATATACACCCCTGTGGGAAGGGTCATGTGACAGCTCAGAATGAACCAATCACATCACAGCTACAGCTGTCCTCAGTGAAGTAATTCTCATTTAGCACAAATAAAGATCAGTTGTTTCGGAGGAAGTTTCTTCACATCGTCTTGGTTCATCCAACTGAACTAAAGTCATACAGACCTCACCCAGCATAGGCAGGATCTTAGTGTTGAATGTTGTCAGTCAGAAGAACAGTATAATGAATTAGGCCATCAGTAAACAAGTGGCGAAAATGGAGCACCACAATGACATCATAAAAAAAATGACAAATGGACAAGAAATAATACGTACCAGGAAGACTGGTGCAAGAATTACAGCAACATTAAAGGAGTTGCAGGAACATCTGACAAATACTCTTTTTCTTCACATGTCTGAGCTCATGATAAAAACCCTCCTGGTGCATGTTTTGGTCTGATGAGACAGTAAAACATGCTGATAGCTGCATGATGCTTTGGAGCTGCTTTAAAGTTTTAATTATGATGGAGAGATTTCATGGCTCTAAACCTTAACTAATTTTGGCACAGCACCTGTTAGACCACACCTTCCAGCCAAAAAAGGACCCATATCACAAATCCAAGCCAACAAAGAAACAGCTTTAGAAGCGTTAGATCAGATGTTTGGAATGGTCCAGTTAGAACCTTGATCTAAACCCTGTCCAATACTTGTGGAACCGTTGCACAGGAGATTGCCCTCCTCCCCCTACATCTGCCCTCCTCCCCCTACATCTGCCCTCCTCCCCGTACATCTGCCCTCCTCCCCCTACATCTGCCCTCCTCCCCGTACATCTGCCCTCCTCCCCGTACATCTGCCCTCCTCCTACATCTGCCCTCCTCCCCCTACATCTGCCCTCCTCCCCCTACATCTGCCCTCCTCCTACATCTGCCCTCCTCCCCCTACATCTGCCCTCCTCCTACATCTGCCCTCCACCCCCTACATCTGCCCTCTTCCCTGTACATCTGCCCTCCTACTCATTCAAAATGCACCCTCCCCCCTCCCCCCCCACCAAGATCTACCCCCAACTGTGCGATTAGCCTGTCCTTCCTCACTAATCCCCTCTCTGAACCTTTATAGCACCAAAAAAACAGGGTTCCAAGTCAATTACGTGGGATTTACACCTCACTGTGAGATTAAACACAAAGCAAGCGCTCTGCTGGAGTTCCAGTCTCACCATCAGCCATAATCACACACTCACTATCAATAATACCCCTGAAGGTCAAAGATCACAGAGTCAGAGATCTCATTCCTGAACTCTGTGTGTGTGTGTGTGTGTGTGTGTGTGTGTGTGTGTGTGTGTGTGTGTGTGTGTGAGAGAGAGAGAGTGAGTGGGTGGGTGTGTATGTGTGAGTGTGTGAGTAAAGACAGCTGGACAGGCCACATCTCTGATGCAATCTTCACACCACATTACATATAAACCCCCATTATAACTTACTCTGTGTGTGTGTGTGTGTGTGTGTGTGTGTGTGTGTGTGTGTGTGTGTGTGTGTGTGTGTGTGTGTGTGGAATGGTCCAGTTAGAACCTTGATCTAAACCCTGTCCAATACTTGTGGAACCGTTGCACAGGAGATTCCCCTCGCCAGTAATACAATTTGCCAAATAAAGATAAGTTGGTAGACCCAAAGGATTGAGCCCTGGTCCCTCTAAAGAAACAGCCTTTACTCCCTTTTACAAAATGCTTTTGCTATAAACTTGATGGTTCCATAAACCACTACTCATCCTTCCTGCCCCCTCACAATCTCTCCCTCTGATCCAACCTCAAATACACTTCTCCACTCTTACTGCCTCCTCACAAACTAATCCCATTATGCACCACTTTACGCAGCCATACAGTCACCTAGAGCTGCAGCTAACGATTATTTTGATAATCAATTAATCAGACGAGTATTCTCTCTCTCTCTCTCTCTCTCTCTCTCTCTCTCTCTCTCTCTCTCTTCTTTTTTTCTCTCAATCCGGTAAAAATATTGGATGTTTTGTTTATTATAACTATATAAAACCCTATTTCAGTGAGTTGAACTCTTTTTAATTGAGATGTTGTAAGGATTACAGAAGCTGCTTGTTGAGGAGTGAATGGGGGATTTCTCCATTAACAAATTAATTACCGTAAACGAATCAAACCTCTAACAGTGTAATACACCAGTCCTGCCCTCCTCCCCCTACACCTGCCCTCCTCCCCCTACATCTGCCCTCCTCCCCGTACATCTGCCCTCCTCCCCCTACATCTGCCTTCCTCCCCGTACATCTGCCCTCCTCCCCGTACATCTGCCCTTCTCCCCGTACATCTGCCCTTCTCCCCCTACATCTGCCCTCCTCCCCGTACATCTGCCCTCCTCCCCCTACATCTGCCCTCCTCCCCGTACATCTGCCCTCCTCCCCCTACATCTGCCCTCCTCCCCGTACATCTGCCCTCCTCCTACATCTGCCCTCCTCCCCCTACATCTGCCCTCCTCCCCCTACATCTGCCCTCCTCCCCGTACATCTGCCCTCCTCCCCCTACATCTGCCCTCCTCCCCGTACATCTGCCCTCCTCCCCCTACATCTGCCCTCCTCCCCGTACATCTGCCCTCCTCCTACATCTGCCCTCCTCCCCCTACATCTGCCCTCCTCCCCCTACATCTGCCCTCCTCCTACATCTGCCCTCCTCCCCCTACATCTGCCCTCCTCCTACATCTGCCCTCCACCCCCTACATCTGCCCTCTTCCCTGTACATCTGCCCTCCTACTCATTCAAAATGCACCCTCCCCCCTCCCCCCCCACCAAGATCTACCCCCAACTGTGCGATTAGCCTGTCCTTCCTCACTAATCCCCTCTCTGAACCTTTATAGCACCAAAAAAACAGGGTTCCAAGTCAATTACGTGGGATTTACACCTCACTGTGAGATTAAACACAAAGCAAGCGCTCTGCTGGAGTTCCAGTCTCACCATCAGCCATAATCACACACTCACTATCAATAATACCCCTGAAGGTCAAAGATCACAGAGTCAGAGATCTCATTCCTGAACTCTGTGTGTGTGTGTGTGTGTGTGTGTGTGTGTGTGTGTGTGTGTGTGTGTGTGAGAGAGAGAGAGTGAGTGGGTGGGTGTGTATGTGTGAGTGTGTGAGTAAAGACAGCTGGACAGGCCACATCTCTGATGCAATCTTCACACCACATTACATATAAACCCCCATTATAACTTACTCTGTGTGTGTGTGTGTGTGTGTGTGTGTGTGTGTGTGTGTGTGTGTGTGTGTGTGTGTGTTTGTATACTCAGCACATACCAACACAATGTTGATTACAGTCAGACTTTGATCAAGAGTAATCATGCAGGCTGAGTGTGTGAATCAGAGGTGTGTGTTACAAAGTTATGTATGTGTGTTACAGAGCTGTGTGTGTGTGTGTGTGTGTGTGTGTGTTTGTTACAGAGGTCTAATTGTGTTACAGAGCTGTGTGTGAGTGTTACAGGGGTGTAATTGTGTTACAGAGGTCTACGTGTTTTACAGAGGTGTGTGTGTGTTTGTGTGTGTGTGTGTTTTACAGAGGTGTGTGTGTGTGTGTGTGTGTGTGTGTGTGTGTGTGTGTGTGTGTGTGTGTTCCACGTCTGTAGAGACGTGGAAGGTGATGAGACGCGAGTTTCTGAGGTAATTGTGAGCTGTAGAGACGTGAAAAGTGATGAGACGTGAGTTTCTGAGGTAATTGTGAGCTGTAGAGACGTGGAAGGTGATGAGACGTGAGTTTCTGAGATAATTGTGAGCTGTAGAGACGTGAAAAGTGATGAGACGTGAGTTTCTGAGGTAATTGTGAGCTGTAGAGACGTGGAAGGTGATGAGACGTGAGTTTCTGAGGTAAATGTGATCTGTAGAGACGTGGAAGGTGATGAGACGTGAGCTTCTGAGGTAATTGTGAGCTGTAGAGACGTGGAAGGTGATGAGACGTGAGTTTCTGAGGTAAATGTGAGCTGTAGAGACGTGGAAAGTGATGAGACGTGAGTTTTTGAGGTAATTGTGAGCTGTAGGGACGTGGAAGGTGATGAGACGTGAGTTTTTGAGGTAATTGTGAGCTGTAGGGACGTGGAAGGTGATGAGACGTGAGCTTCTGAGGTAATTGTGAGCTGTAGAGACGTGGAAGGTGATGAGACGTGAGCTTCTGAGGTAATTGTGAGCTGTAGGGACGTGGAAGGTGATGAGACGTGAGTTTTTGAGGTAATTGTGAGCTGTAGAGACGTGGAAGGTGATGAGACGTGAGTTTTTGAGGTAATTGTGAGCTGTAGGGACGTGGAAGGTGATGAGACGTGAGTTTCTGAGGTAAATGTGATCTGTAGAGACGTGGAAGGTGATGAGACGTGAGTTTCTGAGGTAAATGTGATCTGTAGAGACGTGGAAGGTGATGAGACGTGAGTTTCTGAGGTAAATGTGATCTGTAGAGACGTGGAAGGTGATGAGACGTGAGTTTCTGAGGTAATTGTGAGCTGTAGGGACGTGAAAGGTGATGAGACGTGAGTTTTTGAGGTAATTGTGAGCTGTAGGGACGTGGAAGGTGATAAAACGTGAGTTTTTGAGGTAATTGTGAGCTGTAGGGACGTGGAAGGTGATGAGACGTGAGTTTCTGAGGTAAATGTGATCTGTAGAGACGTGGAAGGTGATGAGACGTGAGTTTCTGAGGTAAATGTGATCTGTAGAGACGTGGAAGGTGATGAGACGTGAGTTTCTGAGGTAAATGTGATCTGTAGAGACGTGGAAGGTGATGAGACGTGAGTTTCTGAGGTAAATGTGATCTGTAGAGACGTGGAAGGCAGATAAGAAGTGGATTTCTGAGCAGGGTTCGGGGTTTCTGTGCACGCGTTGGAGTAAAGTTCACCCTGATGAACTTCTCCGAGCATCTCTGCGTAATACACCGTGTTGAAGTGATGTTTCTGGTCAACAGAAGCAATGACTCTTTAATGACCGATTATACACTGTAATAACGCGCCCACACGACACGTTTTCAAGGTAAAGGTGAAGTGATACCTGTCTTGAAGCGCAGATCGTCATCGTTCTCCGAACCGAATTCCTTAAGTAGATATACGAATAGAATCCCGAAGGCGTTCTGGATCCCAAACACCGCTCCGTTGCACCACATGGAGGCGAGCATGACCACCCAGCCCCAGCCGCCTTCAGGGTGCTCATACTCGTGCTCTTTCACCGCCGCGGCTCCATGCAGCTCCACGTCTACACCGTTCTCTTTCTGCACCTCCTCCGGCTCGGTCAGGCGCTTTTCCTCGAGGTTCATCTCTCTCACCTCAGGCTCCTTTATGTCGGTCAAACTGTTGTGCTCGGAGTTAGGTTTTACTTCAGGCTCCTCGACCGGTACCGTGCACTCGGTCTCCTCGTGCGCTTCGGCTTCATGGTTCTCATTCAAAGGTTTGTCCTCTGTCATCATAGAAGCTCTCCTTCAGGATTTCCTTTAAACTGGGTACAAAACTAACGACTTCTACACAATGTCCCTAAAGCAGAACTCCGGGTTTACAGCTGTAAAAAAGAATAATACAATCTATGGACCGTTTCTCTCACACATGCTGTTTCTCCTGAGCCTATCTGAAGAACTCAGTCCCTCTGGGCTCCGCTTTAGTACTGGCACGCGGGGGGCCGCACTGAGGTATATATAGATGTATCGGAGTGGGCGGGGCTTGAGTTGCATACCTTATAGAACTGATGGCTTTGATTGGTCAGAAATCAACCTGAACGCTAACACACTATTATTATTATTATTATTATTATTATTATTATTATTATTAATAATAATAATAATAAAAAAAAACACACACATGTAGTTGTACTGCATGTGATCTCTATAGAAATCTAATCTACCTGAACTGTGCACACCTGCTGTGATGGTGAGCAACAGTCATGTAGAGTTACCTGAGAACAGATATAAGCATTTACATGAATCCTTCTCCTTATCCAGAGCAACTTACATTTGATCTTATTCATACAACTGAGCAGCTGTGGGGTTGAGGGCCTTGCTCAGGGACCCAGCAGTAGCAGCTTGGTGTGGCTGGGATTTGAACTCATGACCTTCAGATCCAAAGTTCAATGCCTTAAGCACTAAACTACCACCTCAGGCATAAAGATATAATGAGGTATAACCAGTTATAACCACAGAAATAACCAGTTATAAACAGATATACCCATAGGCATAATGAGGTATAACTACAGCCAGAACCAGAGTTATAACCAGATATAACTACATGCATAACTATTTGCATTACCAGGTATAACCACAGTTATAATCAGATATAACCACAGGCATAATCAGGTATAACCGTAGTTATAACTTTGGTTATGCCTGTGGTTATATCTGGTTATAACTCTGGTTATCTCTGGTTATAGCTGTGGTTATGTCGGTGGTTATTCGTATTGGCCCTCGGTAGTGCACTTGGTTTATAACCTCTTATAACGCCATTTAACCAACAACCAACAAAATGCAGTTGGATTATGGGAATATTTAATCACTAAAGCCAGACCAGGTTCATTCCTGATAACTGGTGTGTGTGTGTGTGTGTGTGTGTGTTTGTGTGTGTGTGTGTCAGTCATCATGGATTCCTCACTAAATATCTCCTATTTTTAAGCCCAAGAAGAGGAAGATCATCTCCCAGGATACCTTCGGCACCAAATATGCAGAAACAAGACCTCAGCAAACTGCAGACGAGGAAGATGAAGGGACTGAGGAAGATGAAGGGACTGAGGAAGAGGGGCGTAACCTATACCTGGTTATAAAAGTGGTTATGTCTGTGGTTATACCATGCAGGTTATAGCATGTGCTTATATCAGGTTATAACTGTGGATATGTCTGGTTCTAATCAGATCATGTGTTCTGAGGTGGAACCACAGGTCCTGGTGTGTGTAAATGTGTTTGAAATGGTTTTTGGCAGGATGGAGAACAGATGAAAGATGTTGACTCAGCAAAGGGTTAGGAGGAAAGCTGAGGTGATCGTTTAAAAAAAAAACGCCTCGTCACAGGGAGCACCTCTTTATAAAGACCTGAAAAAGCTCCAGAACTCTGTCTCCCAGCAGGAAGTGACCCGGCTACACTTTTATTTCCTGTAATCCTCAAACTCGGAGCAAGCAGAGGAAAAGAAAGCCACAGACGAGCAGTCTGTCCGTCTGCAGTGTCCTGATAAACACATACACACACAGGATTAACTGTTCCACTGCTGTACTGTAGAATGTCTCCTCAGATATACACACACACACACACACACACACACACACACACACACACACACACACACACACACACACACACACACACACACACTGCACAACATCTGGAGAGGAAATGTTCCAGAGCTCCAGCAGAACTTTGATGACTTGCAGGATCGTCTCACTTCTGATTCTTCTTATGGAAAAAAAAGATCAGACAGTAGAACCTGTGATATTTTCTGCTTTTAAAACACATCAGCGTCGCTTTAATCGCAGCTGAACTCCTGCAGCTTTCAAGTAAATCTGTTTCTTTATTTATTTACTGGATTAAATTAACATCCTCCTGCACATTCCTCCGTATTTAATGGCTTTATTATGCTTTTTTCCACACACTCAGATCAGTAACCTCTCTCCAGGTCACACACAGCAGGTTCTTCACCAACACGTCCTGCTGAGTGTGTGGGAAAGAAACGCTTTCATTCGAGCGCCATCTAGTGGTTCAAATGCGGACTCACAACATAGTGGAAAATCCCAGGTGAATAATCTCCAGGTCAAGATCTCTGAATAACACTTCATGACTCTCTGCTCTCCCCTTCACCCACTGCTCGTAACCTTGGGGTAACTATGGACAACGAACTGTCTACATTTTGCTAATGTTGCTCGTTCTTGTCAATTTCTTCTCTACAACATCAGAAGGATTCGACCATTTCTCTCCACACAGGCTGCCCAGGTGCTTGTTCAGTGTCATTTTGAGACTAGACTACTGCAGCTCTCTGCTGGCAGATCTTCCCCTGAACGCTATTCATCC
>NC_139601.1:17319609-17367109 GCF_946808225.1 Silurus aristotelis
CAGCTTGGGTTCTCGGTTCTGCAGGAAGCGCTTGGAACGCTTCGTCTTCGGCTTCCTGTGAAGGAGAACAAACACCACCATCACCAAGATCAGAACTCACCCCACTTTCACTCTCTCGCCCTTCACCATCACCACCACCATGAACATCACCAACATCTCACACCGTGGACACGAAGCGTTCAATGATCACGTGACCTCACTGTATTTATACCTTTACTGTCTACCTCACTAAGAAGAAGAAGAAGAACTTACACTACACCTCCTGTCTGCGCCATTTCACACTCTTGAAGCTCTACACACGTGGACCTGCACGCGCTGGACAAACCGAAAATCACACACACACACACACACACACACACACACACGCGCGCAGAAACAAAATGGCCGCCCTTTTCAAAATAAAAGCCGCATAAAATATTCATATTTTTTTAATCAAAGTAAAAATATATATTTTTCCTTATTTCAATTTTAGAACCAGTTTCATACGTGATTAGTTTCTCATGTAGAGGTGCGTGAAGTGACGTCATTATTCTTAAAAGTAATTGTTCTCTGGTATTTTGTCTTAAAATCTATCCTTTTACACACACACAGAATAACTCCGACTGCAGTTGATTTGAACACAGCAGGAGTTATAAATCCGGGTGCAGGGGTTATAAGGCCATGTGTAGGGGTTATAACGGTGTTTAGGACTCGGTGTTTATTCATCGTCACCCTCATCATAGGAAACATGTTTTAGTGAAGCTGCAGTGCTGCTGATCTCCAGCAGAGGGCACTCGCACTACACACCGCTCTGTTCTGAAATTCATCAGTAATTTTCAGATCCCTTCTCCTGTTGTGTCTGCAGGAAGATGCAGCTCTGCCTCTGCCATGTTAATCTACAGTTTCTGTGAATCTCAGGACACGCCGCAGCCTGCGTAATGTTGATACGTCATTCACGTGGCCGCTTACTCATTATATACGAATAAATCTGGGTTTATGTGAATCTTCCCATCGCTAGTGCACGGTACAGCTACATGCTACATGCTAATGCTCCATCACAAACACCACACCAGAAACCATTTAGGATTAAAATATTTATTATTTAAAATCATGATTGCAAAAACACAGACACGGCGGTGAGCAGTTCGGATTCTAAACAGAAAAAAAAAAAAAAAAACATCTGGTGAAGGAGATGATTCGCTCCACTTTGACCTCTGACCTTCATCCTCTGGTGAACATTGCAGTCACATTACTTCATCACACCTCA
This sequence comes from Silurus aristotelis, assembly GCF_946808225.1. Lineage (NCBI taxonomy): Eukaryota > Metazoa > Chordata > Actinopteri > Siluriformes > Siluridae > Silurus > Silurus aristotelis. The sequence continues at coordinate 17,320,856 of NC_139601.1, forward strand.
CACTTCAACCCTGGTGAATATTTTTACACACACACAGTGAAAATAACCATCAACAGCAAAACTTTAAAACATCTCAGCAACACAATGTCATCAAAGGTCATGGGGAGGTCATGCTAGCTAATCGGCTAGTCACTGTACAGAACCGGTCCTGAGTCACATCACGACACACACCTCCACCATCTGGTCAGCCCAAACACACACACTTTAGTGCACGTGTGTGTGTGTGTGTACGCAGGAACATCTCTTAACACCATCCTTCATCTCATTCACAGATCGAGGCCATTACCCAGAATCCTATGCAGCACCACCAGCACACAGAAAAACTTCCAGCTTCTTCCAACTAATGTTCCTCACACCTTCAACCTTTATTATTTATATTTATATGATATTTATAAGCATAAAAACCGAGGGATCTTCAGAGCGTGCAGGAGAAACACCTGCGAGATCCACACTCGTCTATGGAAAGACTTCAAAGGGAAACAGAAGCTCCTGATGGTTTACAGGGCATAGAGTCAAACCCTGATGATTAGTTAAGGCACTTCCTGAAGAAGGTGGTGTGAAGTGTGTTCAGGAGTGTTGTGGAGAAGGTCTACACACTAACTCCTTACTCCAAAGCACATGTTAAAGAAGTGTGAGGCAGGGACAGGAGTGTGTTCCTCACAGAGTCTCCATTTCATAAGAACATGCACCTTCCAGATTCCTTATGATGAGAAAAGAAAAGCCTCCAGAGATACCTTGCAGCAAAATTATTCAGGAAGGACCTCTCACAAGAGGTTTCTCACAGTGAAATCTCCTTCCAGACCTGCCCTCCTGAAGACCATCTGCAATAGAAATCTTCATGTCCCTCAAAAGTGTGCGAAATCATTTCCCCAATCAGAAGCTCCTTCGGAAGTTCCTCATTCTAAAAGCTCCTGCAGAACCGGCTCAGAAGCACTTCCTGAAGACAATCTGAGGTCCAAACTCCTCGTACTCATCCTGGCTGATCCAGGCGGAGGAGAAGGTCAGCATGCTGGCGAGAATAGCTCCTCCTCTCCACACAGAGAAATCCCGATCTGAAGGACTTGTGACCTTCACCTTCTCACCCAGACCTGCAAAAGCCAGGCGGCTGATCTCCTGCTGCAGACGCTCGGGAAGTCCAGACAGCAGCGTGTTCCCACCTACACACACACACACACACACACACACACACACACACACGTTCAGTTCAGAGAGAACTGCGGCTCAGAATTCCTACTGATGTTCAGGTGATGATGTACCTGACAGGATGATGTTCTCCACCAGCTCCCTGCGCAGGTCGACGTCCGACCGAAGAACTGACTTGAAAACGCTCTCGTGCATCCCATAATAATCCTGACCAATCAGCTCGGGGCGGAACAGGATCTCAGGCGCTCTGAACGTTCCAAACACACAAACATCAACTCCAACATCACCACCTCACACCTCTTTGTCTCTTCACCGCTTACCTGAACCTCTCCGTCGCCAAGGAGACGACCTGTCCGTCAGGGAGGGTGTAAGGCACCAGTGAATAGGCTCCGCCCCCTCCGCTAAGCTCCACCTCATCATTCAAAGCCACACAGCAGCAGCGTTCCTTCATCTCACGCACGATCTCCATCTCTGCTGACGTCCGCATACACACACCCTGCTCCATCAGCAACTACACACACACACACACACTTACTTCCGGGACTAAAAGCAGCAGGTGTGAGCAGTGATGGTGGAGATGGTGGTTGTACCTGTTGGAGATGCAGCGTGACGTCGCGTCCTGACAGATTAAAGCGCTGAACAGCGTGCGGTAAACAATAACCATCAAACACAGGAACACTGTGACTCACACCGTCTCCGGAGTCAAACACCACACCTGCACACACACACACTGTTTAGAACCACTGAGGTATTGGTGTGTACGCGTGTGAGAGAGTGTGTGTGTGTGTGTGTGTGTGTGTGTACCCGTGGTGCGGCCGCTTGTGTACAGAGCGAGGACCGGCTGCATGGCCACATACGCAAGTGGAACATTGAAGCATTCGAACAGGAGCTGGATGGAACGCTGGCGGTTCTCCTGCGTGGTCATCACTCCCTCAGTCAGCAACACGGGGTGATCCTCACTACACACACGCAACTGCTCGAAGGCATGAGTCCAAATCTACACACACACACACACCTCAGCAGTAGCAGAAACAGCAGGCTCCACACGTTCTCCTGACCATCAGGTTCTTAAAGCAAACAGTAAAATCAGAAGAACCTCACCATCTCCATCTGATCCCAGTTGGACACTGCGCCGTTCCTCATGGGGTAATGAAGCGTTAACACACCCCTCATGCGCTGGGCGTCATGTCCCACGTACACACCTCTGTCGACACGCCCACTCATCACCTCCTGCACAGGAAAACCACTTACCATCTCACACACGCTCTATTGATGTTCCTTCTGCTCTGAGGAACCATGTAGAGAACCAAACCAGTACAGGAAGCTCACATCCTCCACATTACAATTCTATCGCTAAATATCATCTTCAGCCAGGTTCTCGCAGCAGCTTGAGGAACATTACCTCGTATTTGGGCAGGCCGATGGCGGTGGGGAAGATGGAGGTGGGAAGGTCCTGGTCCGAAAATCCTGCTTTCACCAAACTGGACCCAGTGTCCAGCACCACAGGGGTCTGATAATCACGCATCTACAGTCACACACCAGAAAAAGAACATCAAGAGCTTCACACATGAACCAGAACACATCGAAATCATGTCACTTACTGATCAGAAGCAGAAACGTTCTGCTCAGACCCTCACTCCAGAACTGTGAAGATCACAGAATCAGATATAAAGGTAGAGTAGATATGTCCTAACCTCTCTAGCGCAGATCTGAAACTGTTGCTGGAGCGGAGATCTACAGACACGTCTCGTGAAGGCACCATCAGCATAACGATCCACCTTGTTGTTCTCCACCGCTCCACAAGGCTCAGACAACTGAAGCTGAGAAGATGGCGTTCTGGAGATCGAACTCTCACACCAGGCCTCTGGGTTATGATCTTCAGATCTCTCTAAACATTCACAGCTCAAAGGTTCTTCAGACGAGGTATCTAAACCAGCACCATGGTCCAGAGTGTGAAGGTTGTTATTGTTATTTTGTTGATGCTCTACCTGTGACCTTCTCTGTAGTGGTTTCTTGCATTCCTTTGGTTTTGGGCCAACAATCGATGCCAAAGAAGTCTGGTTTATTGGAGAAGATCGAGGAAGTGGGGTTGGACCACCAGGATCAAATGCAGGACTTGTTTCCTCTGATGTTAAAGTTTCCACCTGGTGAACTTCAGGACACCTTTCAGATATTTCAAAGTTCTCTGAAGGATCAGAGTGCATCGGTTTCTCTTTACTGAGATCAGGAGGATCCGATAGATCTTTTGGTTCTCCATTAGCGGAACTTTGAGCATTAGAAATATCTGGGGCTGAAGAAACCCACTCTGACTGTTCTTTTGTCTCAACAGAACATCCACCACTCATGAGAGACGGCATGAACATGGATGGTGCATTAGAGTCAGTATTCTGCTGATCCTGAGAAGATAAACGTGCGTCACTAGTTGAAGAATCTGCAGCTACATTAGAACATTTAGAACTTACAGAAAATCCTGGATTTGAGGACTTGTGAGGAGCATGATCGTCTACAACTGAATTGGTGGGCTCTTCATAACATGGCTGCTGATAATTTAGTGCCTCATGTGTCGACCTTCTACAGTTCACCAGAAGAACCTCATCCTCCTTCAACACTGAAGCTTTCCCCATAACGGAACACATGACTATCTTCCGACTTCTGCTCGAACGTTTCAATTTGCTTTTCTTCAAGTCCTTGCTTAGGTTCCTCTCCATCTTCTCCACCTCCTGCTTCTCCTGCTCCAGTTTCTCAAGGAACCTCCTGCGGTCCTCACTGAGGCTCTGGGGGGACATTCTTTCTTCAGATATACAGCAACGCAGCTCCCCGATTTTCAGGTTCTCCTCAATAATCTTTTCCTCCAAGACCTTTAAATTTTCTATCTCCTTCAAAAGCCCAGTTCTCTCAGGACCACCATTTCCTAGTTCAAGATGAATTAGTAAGTCAGAACCTGTTTCTGATGGAGTATCACTACCACTATGAAGAACTCCTGAACTTTCCGGAGACAAATCATCATGAGATCCAAAATGAAGAGATGCGAGATCTTCCTCCAATCCCATCACACCTGCTTCAGCCAACTCGCTGGAGGACATCTGTGTAAACTGGCAAGCTTTGCTCCATGAAGGCCACAATCTTTCCGGATTATCTGCTTCCAGTAGGACATCCAGGATCTCCTCCTGAGCAAGAACACTCTCCTCCTCCTGCAGGATTCCAGCCGCTCTGCTCAGGGTCTCCTCCACAGCTCTCAGCTCGTTCTGCTCTTTTATTTCCCACTCACACTCTGGATCTACAAGCAACATGCTATCTAAATCATGCCCAAGGTCACGGAGGTCATACGAGTCCCACAGGAGCGTGGGCACGTTCTCCGATGTTTCAGCTTCATGCCCTCCATCAGTCACGGTGCTTGAGAGAACGTTGCGGATGGGGCTCCAGTCAGTGGTCTGATCCTGAAGCTCGCACAGGCTCATCTCGGTGGTCTGTGTTAACTGATCACAGCTTCTAGTGGTCTTCTGGCTTGGAGAGATGATCACCATGTAGCAATTCTCCAGATCATCTACAGGAAGACTCAGCCAGGGGTTTTTAGGAAGCGTGGCGGAGCGTTTCACTGTGATCTCCAGGTTTACCGTCTCTCCACTGGCATTTGGAACAATGCAGATACTTGGAGCTCCAAGAGATATGCTGGAGACGTTCTCCTCACGGACATGGAGACAAGGAGATTTTGGTCTGGATGGTTCATCTTGGTATGTTTTCCCAAACACTGCTTCAAGATGTCCTGCTCCATCAAAACCAGAATCAAAGGAGCTGAGAGAAGGTGGCTTCACTCCAGGCTGAAGAACAGGAGGATCATTAGCACCAGGCTTCAGGAAGACGTCAGGGTCTGGAGGAACACTCTGAACACACACGTTGCTTTCAGGATCAAGTTCACAAGCTGAACCTGCAGCTTGATTTCTGTTCTTCAGACACTCGTACTGCCACTGCAGGACCTGCTGAAGGTCACGGAAGGTCGCAGAAGCAGGAGCGAGCAACAGCCTGCGTAACTTCGTGCACCTGAAATAACGAGGAGAGCCCTGGTGTGAAGCAGAACGTGGAGAAAAAAAAAAAAAAAGATCTTCCACTTAACGCTCCTTCAGAACATTCACCTCTGCACAAGCTGCTTTCCTGAACCCTCCAGATGTGCATCAGGTATGAGATGAGACAGCTGTGCTAGCTGCATTAGCTCATCTGCTTCAGGAGGAGGATGAAACCTGAGAAACTCCTGGATCACACAGAAGACGTCACTCTGCTGGTGCGAGGGAGAACTTTCCTCAGGGTCCTGTGTGTTCGAGCAGGTTCTCCATAGCAGGTCCTGGAGGAAGTTCTCACACACCGCTGCATGGTACCAGTGCTGGATCTGAGCACAAACATGGACAGAAACCTGAGAAAATTCAAGCTATTTTTACTTTCATCCTTCTTTCCATTCTATCCATCATCTACACTTTCTCTCAATATACACTGTACATCTACTCAAGACATCCAACACTCGTTTCCCTCCACCCATCCCTCATTCTCCCTCCTCCACCCATCCTTCATTCTCCCACCTCCACCTCCTCTCCCTCCTCCACCCATCCCCCATTCTCCCACCTCCTCTCCCTCAACCCCCTCCCCCTCCACCCATCCCCCCACCTCTTCCTCACACCTCCTCTCCCATTCTACCACCTCCTCTCCCTCACACCTCCACCTCCCTCACCCCACCACCCATCCCCCATTCTCCCACCTCCTCTCCCTCCCACCTCCACCCATCCCCCATTCTACCACTTCCTCTCCCTCCCACCTCCACCTCCTCTCCCTCACCCCTCCACCCATCCCCCATTCTCCCACCTCCTCTCCCTCAACCCCTCCACCTCCATCTATCCCTCATTCTTCAGCCCCTTCAATCAACCACCTCCTGGTTTCCTGTAATCCATCTGATTTCTACCGCCACCCTTCACCCTCATTTCCCCCTCAATGTCCTTCTTCAGTCCTTCTTCTCTGCCTCCCCCACTATCCCTTGTTCTGCAACTCCCACCATCTTTTCCACCACCACCACCACCCTACTTCCTCCAAACTCCTCCATCCTTACTCAGAACTTCTCACTTTCTGCACAGAAACCTGGAGAAATGATGAACTTGTGCATTAACTGCAACCAGATGAAGAAAGGGAAGTATACTGTATGGTAGGAGTGATGAAAGGTGCAGATGCTCTTCAGGTTCCTGCTCTGAATCACCATCAGTGCTCGGAGCTGATCTGTCCATCTCTCCAGCTCGCTGATCCACCGATGTTCTTCACCTCTCTGTCTGAACACATCCATCTTTGACACGGTGTTTAACATCTCCTCGGCACGACACACCAGCGCCTACACACACACACACACACACACACACACACACACACACACACACACACACACACACACACACACACACACACACACACACACACACACTTCAGTTCATCATCTCAGGAAGCCGAGCGTGAAGATGTTCTCCTGTTTACCTCGGCCTGCGTGTAGACGGATGTGCTGAACTCCAAACGCAGAGTCTCGGCTCGGTCTGCGTCTCTGAGGTTCTCAGGTGTAAACTTCTGCATCTTCTGCATCACCTGCTCCATCTCACACACCACCTGAGACACAACACACTTTACAGAAAAAGTTCAGACAGATGATGGGATTCCGTCTCACTGGGTCTGGAACTGATGAGAGTAAAACTGGAGTGTGTTTGGGTGAAGGAGGTCAGGGTCCATGAGGCACTGATAGATTTACACACAGATTCAGAGTGTGTGTGTGTGTGTGTGTGTGTGTGTGTGTGTGTGTGTGTGTGTGTGAGAGAGAGAAGGTCTATGAGTGTGAACCTGTTGTGTGTCTCTCTGAAGCTGGAGGACGTGAAGACTGAGAAGAGCGTTGGAGAAAACATGCCTCCACAACAAGTCCACCTTCTCCACTGCTGCCTGGATCCTACACACACACACACACACAAGTTATTGTACATAGAAAGCCAAAGAGGAGAGCAGTGTGTGTGTGTGTGTGTGTGTGTGTGTGTGTGTGTGTTTACCTGTCATAGTTCTGCAGCATCTCCAGAGCAGTGTGTGTGAAGAGAACTGTACCCACCATGTCCTGGTAACACAGGACCTTCTCGGGATGACGAAACTTTTCCAACACACACTCGCACCTCCTCAACAAAGCATCCAGACCCAGGTCTCTATACACACACACACACACACACACACACACACACACACACACACACACCTTCATTTCACTTCATGGGGTCATGTGATCAGTGACTAGTATAGGAGGTTAGAGAGGGAAATAATCGTGTGTGTGTGTGTGTGTGTGTGTGTGTGTGTGTGTGTGTGTGTGTGTGTGTGTGTACCTGCGGAGACACTCGAGTCGTGCCTGATTGGTGGAGCAAAACATGGACAGAGATTCGTACTTGGTGGGAACAGGGAGTCTGGAGAAATCCTGCAGAGCACGAATACACACCGGCAACTTCCTCACCACACACACAAAGTCCTGCACAAAACTGTCCAACTCCTACACACACACACACACACACACACACACACACACACACACACACACACACACACACAAGAATTATATGAATATTCCATTTACTCTCCTCCAATTAGATCATTGTGGGTGTGGCCTAATATGCTAATGAGTAGTTGAGACTAAGAATTATAATAAACCTGAAGAGGAAAAAAAACCCTGTGATACTAAAATCCAAACATGTGTGTGTGTGTGTGTGTGTGTGTGTGTGTGTGTGTGTGTGTGTGTGTGTGTGTGCATGTGTTCTTTCAGTTGCTAATGAGTGTGTGAGCTTCTCCACGGTAACGCACAATACACCACACTGTGTTCATCTCATTTATCAGACTGAAGGGAAAAAAGATTCTGGATGACGCACAAACATCATGCTTTCTTATGCACGCGCGCGCGCACACACACACACACACACACACACACACACACACACACACACACACACACACACACACACACACACACACACACACACACACACACACACGGTATTTATTATCTTCAGAGTATGAAGGGTCACACGACTCTAGGAGCAAAAGCACAACTCCTACACGAGGAACGACCAGTGAGGGTTGTTCCACCTGACGCTTGATATTTATCCGTTTATAGTTACAGCAGTTACTATAGAAACCGTTCTAACCAATCAGAGCGCAGTACTGAGTGGAATACAGTGAGAGTAGGAGGAGCCTACAGGAACATCGCTCACCTTGATGAAGGAGACCCAGCTCTCATGGTTGTAGATAAAATATCCTCCCAGATTAGCGGTTAGCTGACTGCGATCCACGTAGTTACACAACTCAAACACTTCTCTGAGGAACACACACTGAAACGAGAGAAACAAACAGAACTGGTTGGAAAAGTGTCACTTTCACCATCAGCAGGTTCAGATCTCAGATCAGATTCATACTCGAGCTAGTGAGCTGATGCACAGAGGTCACATGACTAAACTGTAGCTCCACCCACAATGAGCCCAGAGGTTCAGGATCACTAGAAGCTTCTGATTATTAGATGCAACTTAATTAAACGAGAAGAAAAACCACGTTTGGACACCTGAAATGGAGTGGGCGTGGCCTGGCGCTTGGGCGGAGTCAGGACTTTCTGCAGCTGCTTCTGGACGTCTCTCTTTCGGGGCTGCACGGCGTAAAAAGAGTGAACGGTGCGTCTGTGGAGCTGAGAGACAAACGTCCACACGTCACAGGGAGAAGATCAAGATCTCTCCATTATATCATCTGATCTGATCTGATCGGGGGGGGGGGGGGGGGTTGTTACCTGCAGCAGGAGGAGAATCTCAGCAATGCGTTTAGTCACAGCAGGTGAAGCTTCTCTCAAATCAGCAACCACCGACAACAAACACTCCGAGCTGCTCTTACTGCTGAGAGAGAGAGAGAGAGAGAGAGAGAGAGAGAGAGAGAGAGAGAGAGAGAGAGAGAGAGAGAGAGAGCATGTGAAAAAAGTGGAAAAAAATGAAATACAAATCACATGAGGAAACTAATTACAATAAAGATACCATCATGTGTACAGGTGTGTGTGAAGGGGTGTGTGTGAAGGGGTGTGTGTGAAGGGGTGTGTGTGAAGGGGTGTGTGGGTGTGTATAGGTGTGTGTGTAGGGGTGTGTGTAGGGGTATAGGTGTGTGTGGGTGTGTATAGGTGTGTGTGTGTGTGTGTATAGGTGTGTGTGTATAGGTGTGTGTGTGTGTGTGTACACTGCGGTACCTGTGCAGTTGTAGACAGTAAAACACAAATTCGGCCACTTCATCTTTAGTGACGTCACACAGTAATTTGTGCTGCAGTTCAGCAGGAAACAACAACAGAGAACATCCACGCTGATCATACACACCTGGGGGGAGGGGGGGGTTACTTTTAGATCATAACAGGGTTATGGAAGAGTGTGAGTGTGTGTGTGTGTGTGTGTGTGTGTGTGTTACCTGGAAAAATGACGGCACCGGAGCACAGCACACGCTCTGAGGGCAGAGACTTTACCTCTACACACACACACACACACACACACACACACACCACTAAAGTCTCATCTCTGTAAACACTGCAGCAACAACTTTTGATGGATACATGTAGGATTCTCACACCACTGCTTCAATATTAAACACACACACACACACAAATGGATGCTCGTGCACGCAGGCGGGAGTGCGCGCGTGCAAGTGTGTAACAGTAGATGAGTCTCAGGTGCACTTGTTTGTTACCTGCAGTGAAGTTGCTCATGATGGCACGAGCCCCCGCCAGTTTAATCCCGGAGCTCCGGCGTGTGTGTGAGAGAGAGAGAGAGAGAGAGTGTGTGTGTGTGAGAGAGAGTGTGTATGTGTGTGTGTGTGTGTGTGTGTGTGTGTGAGATGGTAAACGCTGAGCGGAGGAAGCTGCTCCTGGTCCTGTATTACAGAGTGTAGACTCGGAGATGCGCGCGCGCGACCACCGCGATATTGCTCCGGTGTGAGGCGCAGCGCGAGCTGGTGAACTTCGAGAGAACCGGAGCAGCCAGAGGAACCTTTATAAACTCCTCCTACTACTGCTGGGCGGAGCCTCGAGAGGGGCGGGGCGGGTAAACAATTCACTAAACTCCGATTACCTTTCATAATATTTTCATCATCTTCATTATTCATCATCTTTATATTATCTTCATATCTTCATCATTACCTTCAGCTAATCTTTATCTTCTTTATCTTCATCTCACTACAGAGATTCTGTACATTACAGTGTGTGAACCAGCATTAATGTCCCAGGGTAACATTGCGCCTGTGTGTGTGTGTGTGTGTGTGTGTGTGTGTGTGTGTGTGTGTGTGTGTGTGCATGTGTATCAGGTGTATTGTTTTGCTGGTTCTTAGTTCGGACTTTCCAGTAGCTTCACTGGAAAAATATTCATGTAGAAAAACAGGAAAAGATACTTACAGAAACTCTTTTACACACACACACACACACACACACACACACACACACACACACACACACACACACACACACACACACACACACATGTTGCTCCTCTTTACCCCCTGAGATCTTCAGAACCCATGATCTCTAAGTTTCATATTTCAGCTGAAAAAAATTTATTACATAAACAAGTGACATCTGTAAACAGCTGTGTGTAAAGGTGAAGATCAATCTCACAAACACACACACACACACACACACACAATAAAAATACCAGGTGTGTGTGTGTGCAGTAATGTACTACTCAAGTTCTAGTCATGTGTGAAGAAATGCTTTAAAGTAAAAACACTTTCAAAACTACACCATGACAAGACATGAAGTTCTACTGCATCAGCAAGTTCTCTCCCTAATAAAGATCTCAGCACACTGAGGTTTCAAGATGTGCTCTTCAAATTCGAGGATGTTTCACAGGTAAACAGTGGGGCACCAAATATTGATGAGGTTTAACTTCTGATCTTTTACTTTCTTCTTCTTCTTTCGGCTGCTCCCATTAGGGGGCGCCACAGCGGATCATCCGTCTCCATACCACCCTGTCCTCTACATCTGCCTCTTTCACACCAACTACCTGCATGTCTTCCCTCACCACATACATGAACCTCCTCCTTGGTCTTCCTCTTTTCCTCCTACCTGGTGGCTCCATCTTCAGCATTTTTCTACCAATATAATTCATGTCCCTCCTTTGCACATGTCCAAACCTTCTCAATCTCGCCTCCCTCACCTTGTCACCAAAACATCCTACATGTGCTGCCCCTCTAATAAACTCATTTCTAATCTTGTCCATCCTCGTCACTCCCAACGAAAACCTTAACATCTTCAGCTCTGCTACCACCAGCTCCACCTCCTGTCTTTTACTCAATGCCACTGTCTCTAATCCATACAACATCTCAGGTCTCACCACAGTCCTATAAACTTTCCCTTTCATTCTTGCAGATACTCTTCTCCACCCACTCCACCCTGCCTGCACTCTTTTCTTTACTTCTCTAACACACTCCATTACTTTGCACTGTTGACCCCAGGTACCTGAACTCCTCCACCTTCTCCACCTCTTCTCCCTGCAACCGCACCCCTCCACTGCCCTCCCTCTCATTCACACACATGTACTCCGTCTTACTCCTACTGACTTTCATTCCCCTTCTCTCCAGCGCATATCTCCACCTCTCCAGGCTCTTCTCAACCTGCTCTCTACTCTCACCACAAATCACAATATCATCTGCAAACATCATAGTCCAGGGAGACTCCTGTCTAACCTCGTCCGTCAACCTGTCCATCACCACTGCAAACAGAAAAGGGCTCAGGGCCGATCCTTGATGCAGTCCAACCTTCACCCTGAACCAGTCTGTCGTACCTACTGCACACTTCACTGCCGTCACACTGTCCTCATACATGTCCTGCACCACCCTCACATACTTCTCTGACACACCTGACTTCCTCATACAATACCACAACTCCTCTCTCGGCACCCTGTCGTACGCTTTCTCTAAATCCACAAATACACAATGCAGCTCCTTCTGTCCTTCTCTATACTTCTCCATCAACATCCTTAATGCAAATAAGGCATCTGTGGTGCTCTTCCTCGGCATGAAACCATACTGTTCCTCACAGATCTTCACCTCTTCTCTCAGCCTGGCTTCCACTACTCTTTCCCATAACTTCATGGTGTGACTGATCAACTTAATTCCCCTGTAGTTACTGCAGGTCTGCACATCTCCCTTATGCTTAAAGATCGGTACCAGCACACTCCTTCTCCATTCCTCAGGCATCTTCTCACCTTCCAGAATCCTGTTAAACAATCTGGTTAAAAACTCCACTGCCATCTCTCCTAAACATCTCCACGCTTCTACCGGTATGTCATCTGGTCCAACCGACTTTCCTTTCTTCATCCTCTTAATCGCTGCTCTCACTTCCTCCTTACTAATCCTATCTACATCCTGCTTCACCAACTCCACATCCTCCAACCTTCTCTCTCTCTGATTTTCCTCATTCATCAGCTGCTCAAAATACTCCTTCCACCTTCTCAACACACTCTCCTCAGTAGTCAAGACATTTCCCTCTCCACCCTTTATTGCTCTAACTTGCAGTACATCCTTCCCAGCTCGGTCCCTCTGCCTGGCCAATCGGTATAAATCCTTTTCTCCTTCCTTAGTGTCCAACCTCTTATACAGTTCCTCATATGCCTTTTCCTTGGCTTTCGCCACATCCCTTTTTACCTGCTGCTGCATCTCCTTGTACTCCTGCCTACTTTTCTCATCACTCTGTCGATCCCACTTCTGTTTTGCCAATCTCTTTCCCCTAATGCTCTCCTGCACTTCCTCATTCCACCACCACGTCTCCTTGTCTTGCTTTCTATTTCCAGATGTCACACCAAGTACTTTTCTAGCTGCCTCCCTCATCACTCCTGCAGTAGTTGCCCAATCATCCGGCACCTCTTCACCACCACCAAGCCCCTGTCTGACCTCTTCCCTGAACCTCACACTACACTCTTCCTCCTTCAGTTTCCACCATCTTATTCTTCTTTCAATCCTTACTTTCCTCCTCTTCTTCTTCGCCTCCAAAACCATCCTACAGACCACCATCCAATGCTGTCTAGCTACACTGTCCCCCGCCAACACCTTACAGTCTCCAATCTCCTTCAGGTTGCATCTCCTGCATAGAACATAGTCCACCTGTGTGCACCTTCCTCCACTCTTATACGTCACCCTATGATCCTCCTTCTTCTTAAAATACGTGTTCACCACTGCCATTTCCATCCTTTTAGCAAAATCTACCACCATCTGCCATTCCACATTCCTCTCCTTAAAACCATACCTACCCATCACCTCCTCATCACCTCTGTTCCCTTCACCTACATGTCCATTAAAGTCTGCCCCAATCACCAATCGTTCTTTCCTAGGTACACCATCTACCACTTCATCTAATTCACTCCAGAATCTTTCCTTCTCCTCCATCTCACAGCCAACTTCTGGAGCATAAACACTGATGACATTTATCATCATCCCTTCAACCTCCACCTTCACGATCATCACCCTATCAGAAACTCTCTTCACCTCCACTACACTCTTACTGTACGCTTCCTTCAGAATCACCCCTACACCATTTCTCTTTCCATCCACACCATGATAAAACAGTTTAAACCCACCTCCAATGTTCCTGCTCTTACTCCCTTTCCACTTGGTCTCCTGAACACACAACACATCTACCTTTCTCCTCTCCATCATATCAGCTATCTCTCTCCCTTTACCCGTCATAGTACCAACATTTAAAGTACCAACCCGAACCTCTACTCTCCTACACTGCTCCTTTTCCTGCCGTCTCTGTAGACGTCTTCCTCCTCTCCTTCTCCTCCTTCGGCCAACAGTAGCTCAATTTCCACCGGTACCCTGTCGGCTAACAATACCTGTGGCGGTCGTTGTTAACCCGGGCCTCGACCGATCCGGTATGAAATTCTCATTTGTGATCCGCATATTTGATTTGGCACATGTTTTACGCTGGATGCCCTTCCTAACGCAACCCTCCCCATTTACCCGGGCTTGGGACCGGCACTAAGAGTACACTGGCTTGTGCCCCCCTAATGGCTGGGTTTTCTGATCTTTTACTTTACTTTTGTTAATTAATATAATAAAATATTCTCAACACAGATTTCTCAAAGTCCAAACCATTTTACACACCAGAATAAAACTTTACACATTACTGTGTGTGTGTGTGTGTGTGTGTGTGTGTGTGTGTGTGTGTGTGTGTGTGTGTGTGTGTGTGTGTGTGTGTGTGTGTGAAGATTAAAACAGTGCAAATGCACATGACACTTGGTGTTTATTAGAAATAATGTCTGAAATAAATGTGGTTGTAGAGTGAAGTGACGGCTTCTGGGTACAGTGGAATCTCAGACACGTCTCTCTGCGGCTCAGACACGTCTCTCTGCGGCTCAGACACGTCTCTCTGCGGCTCAGACACGTCTCTCTGCGGCTCAGACACGTCTCTTAGTCCCACTTGGAGGATTTTCTGCGCATGTATCTCTCCCCCTCGCTGTCTGTGGCTTCGTAAAGCTCCTGAGAGTTCTCCTTCACAGCATGCAAGTAGCCGAGGTAGCCCACACACAGCGTGATGCTGACCAGCCCCAGCACCATCACCGGCTTATTCTGTACACCACACACATCGAGAGATCATCAGCATCTTCATCACCATCACATCATTATCATCACATCATAATCATTATCATCATTATCTTCATCATCTTTCTTATCTTCATCTTAATCATCATCATCATCATCACATCACCATCATTACATCTGTCACAGCACTTCCCTGGTCTAGACTGGGTGTACAGTGTGTATGTAGACTGGGTGTAGACTGTCTGTAGACTGGGTGTACAGTGCGTATGTAGACTGGGTGTACAGTGTGTATGTAGACTGGGTGTAGACTGGGTGTACAGTGGGTATGTAGACTTTCTGTAGACTGGGTGTACAGTGTGTATGTAGACTGGGTGTAGACTGTCTGTAGACTGGGTGCACAGTGCGTATGTAGACTGGGTGTAGACTGGGTGTAGACTGTCTGTAGACTGGGTGTAGACTGTCTGTAGACTGGGTGTACAGTGTGGATGTAGACTGGGTGTACAGTGTGTATGTAGACTGAGTGTAGACTGGGTGTACAGTGTGTATGTAGACTTTCTGTGGACTGGGTGTACAGTGTGTATGTAGACTGGGTGTAGACTGTCTGTAGACTGGGTGCACAGTGCGTATGTAGACTGGGTGTAGACTGGGTGTACAGTGCATATGTAGACTGGGTGTAGACTGTCTGTAGACTGGGTGTAGACTGGGTGTACAGTGTGTATGTAGACTGGGTGTAGACTGGGTGTACAGTGTGTATGTAGACTGGGTGTAGACTGGGTGTACAGTGTGTCTGTAGACTGGGTGTACAGTGTGTCTGTAGACTGGGTGTACAGTGTGTATGTAGACTGGGTGTAGACTGTCTGTAGACTGGGTGTACAGTGTGTATGTAGACTGGGTGTAGACTGGTTGTACAGTGTGTATGTAGACTGGTTGTACAGTGTGTCTGTAGACTGGGTGTACAGTGTGTCTGTAGACTGGGTGTACAGTGTGTCTGTAGACTGGGTGTACAATGTGTATGTAGACTGGGTGTAGACTGGGTGTACAGTGTGTATGTAGACTGGGTGTAGACTGTCTGTAGACTGGGTATACAGTGTGTATGTAGACTGGGTGTAGACTGGGTGTACAGTGATATGTAGACTGTCTGTAGACTGGGTGTACAGTGTGTATGTAGACTGTCTGTAGACTAGGTGTGGACTGGGTGTAGACTGGGTGTACAGTGTGTATGTAGACTGGGTGTACAGTGTGTATGTAGACTGGGTGTACAGTGTGTATGTAGACTGGGTGTAGACTGGGTGTACAGTGTGTATGTAGACTGGGTGTACAGTGTGTATGTAGACTGGGTGTAGACTGGGTGTACAGTGTGTATGTAGACTGGGTGAAGACTGGGTGTACAGTGTGTATGTAGACTGTCTGTAGACTGGGTGTACAGTGTGTATGTAGACTGTCTGTAGACTAGGTGTGGACTGGGTGTAGACTGGGTGTACAGTGTGCATGTAGACTGGGTGTACAGTGTGTATGTAGACTGGGTGTAGACTGGGTGTACAGTGTGTATGTAGACTGGGTGTACAGTGTGTATGTAGACTGGGTGTAGACTGGGTGTAGACTGGGTGTACAGTGTGTATGTAGACTGGGTGTACAGTGTGTATGTAGACTGGGTGTAGACTGGGTGTACAGTGTGTATGTAGACTGGGTGTACAGTGTGTATGTAGACTGGGTGTAGACTGGGTGTACAGTGTGTATGTAGACTGTCTGTAGACTGGGTGTACAGTGTGTATGTAGACCAGGTGTGGACTGGGTGTAGACTGGGTGTACAGTGTGTATGTAGACTGGGTGTACAGTGTGTATGTAGACTGGGTGTACAGTGTGTATGTAGACTGTCTGTAGACTGGGTGTAGACTGGGTGTACAGTGTGTATGTAGACTGGGTGTACAGTGTGTATGTAGACTGTCTGTAGACTGGGTGTACAGTGTGTATGTAGACTGTCTGTAGACTGGGTGTACAGTGTGTATGTAGACTGGGTGTACAGTGTGTATGTAGACTGGGTGTACAGTGTGTATGTAGACTGTCTGTAGACTAGGTGTGGACTGGGTGTAGACTGGGTGTACAGTGTGTATGTAGACTGGGTGTACAGTGTGTATGTAGACTGGGTGTAGACTGGGTGTACAGTGTGTATGTAGACTGGGTGTACAGTGTGTATGTAGACTGGGTGTAGACTGGGTGTAGACTGGGTGTACAGTGTGTATGTAGACTGGGTGTACAGTGTGTATGTAGACTGGGTGTAGACTGGGTGTACAGTGTGTATGTAGACTGGGTGTACAGTGTGTATGTAGACTGGGTGTAGACTGGGTGTACAGTGTGTATGTAGACTGGGTGTACAGTGTGTATGTAGACTGGGTGTAGACTGGGTGTACAGTGTGTATGTAGACTGTCTGTAGACTGGGTGTACAGTGTGTATGTAGACCAGGTGTGGACTGGGTGTAGACTGGGTGTACAGTGTGTATGTAGACTGGGTGTACAGTGTGTATGTAGACTGGGTGTACAGTGTGTATGTAGACTGTCTGTAGACTGGGTGTACAGTGTGTATGTAGACCAGGTGTGGACTGGGTGTAGACTGGGTGTACAGTGTGTATGTAGACCAGGTGTGGACTGGGTGTAGACTGGGTGTACAGTGTGTATGTAGACTGTCTGTAGACTGGGTGTAGACTGGGTGTACAGTGTGTATGTAGACCAGGTGTGGACTGGGTGTAGACTGGGTGTACAGTGTGTATGTAGACTGGGTGTACAGTGTGTATGTAGACTGGGTGTACAGTGTGTATGTAGACTGTCTGTAGACTGGGTGTAGACTGGGTGTAGACTGGGTGTACAGTGTGTATGTAGACTGGGTGTACAGTGTGTATGTAGACTGTCTGTAGACTGGGTGTATGTAGACTGGGTGTACAGTGTGTATGTAGACTGTCTGTAGACTGGGTGTAGACTGGGTGTAGACTGGGTGTAGACTGGGTGTACAGTGTGTATGTAGACTGGGTGTACAGTGTGTATGTAGACTGTCTGTAGACTGGGTGTATGTAGACTGGGTGTACAGTGTGTATGTAGACTGTCTGTAGACTAGGTGTGGACTGGGTGTAGACTGGGTGTCTAGTCTCTACTGGTTGTAGTCCCCGACTCCTTACAAACCTGGATTTGTTGTGATTAAATAATGTGAGATTTACCGGTTTGATGAACAGTTCCGGGTTCACGGCGCGGAACAGTGACGTAGTCCTCACGCCTCTCAATCCGGGGATTTTACTATCATTCTCTGAAGGTGACATAACTGCGGCTCCACAAACTGTTAGATTCCTCACAGTATAATTAAATACATATCACATAAACCGTATAATCTTTTAAAAAGTGTTTAAATAAAGTTTATTCTGAGAGAATAAAAAGAAAAGAGAGCTCTATAAAGCACAGCAGGATGAACATGCGGATTGTTATGAGCCGCTGAGCGCCGCCATCTTGTTCGAAGTGACGACCGCGGTTGCCAGATATTCCGAATATCATTATACTATTAATTGATTATAACTGTGTATGGATTAAATTTGTGCGTTTCAATGTTGTAATATATTTAACTTTACAATGGATTTAAATCCACGTATTCTGCATTATTAGTAAATTCAATGAACGAGAATGCAAAGCATATTACACGGAAATAAAACCAAACTGGCAACCACGCAACGACGCTACACAATGACGTCCGTGCGCCACCTGCTGGACGGAGAGGTGGACTGAATGCAGTGCAAAGCGTCCAGAGATCAGGAACAAAGAGGAGAACATCACAAGGAACCCTGAGTCTGCAGGATAATGTCCTCCAAACACACACACACACACACACACACACACACACACACACACACACACACACACACACACACCAGTCATTCTAATAACCAGGTAAAAGTCTGAGGTGTGTTGGAGACATCTTGTGTTTCCATATTAATTAAACAAAACTCAAACTGTGTGAGATTAAATATTAATGCCTATTGAGTCACACGTACGCACACACACACACACACACACACACACACACACACACACACACACATACACACAAAGTAAAGTGTGGTATAGAGCAGTATAGAGTATTATAGAGCAGTATAGTGTTATAGAGCAGTATATAGTATTATAGAGCAGTATAGTGTTATAGAGCAGTATAGAGTATTATAGAGCAGTATAGTGTTATAGAGCAGTATAGAGTATTATAGAGCAGTATAGTGTTATAGAGCAGTATAGAGTATTATAGAGCAGTATAGTGTTATAGAGCAGTATAGAGTATTATAGAGCAGTATAGTGTTATAGCACAGTATAGAGTATTATAGAGCAGCGTATAGTTATAGAGCAGTATAGTGTTATAAAGCAGTATAGAGTATTATAGAGCAGCGTATAGTTATAGAGCAGTGTATAGTTATAGAGCAGTATAGTGTTATAAAGCAGTATAGAGTATTATAGAGCAGTATAGAGTATTATAGAGCAGTGTATAGTTATAGAGCAGTATAGAGTATTATAAAGCAGTATAGTGTTATAGAGCAGTATAGCGTATTATAGAGCAGTGTATAGTTATAGAGCAGTATAGAGTATTATAGAGCAGTATAGAGTATTATAGAGCAGTATAGTGTTATAGAGCAGTATAGAGTATTATAGAGCAGCGTATAGTTATAGAGCAGTATAGAGTATAATAGAGCAGTATAGAGTATTATAGAGCAGTGTATAGTTATAGAGCAGTATAGAGTATTATAGAGCAGTGTATAGTTATAGAGCAGTATAGTGTTATAGAGCAGGATAGAGTATTATAGAGCAGTATAGTGTTATAGAGCAGTATAGTGTTATAGCGCAGTATAGAGTATTATAGAGCAGCATATAGTTATAGAGCAGTATAGAGTATTATAGAGCAGTATAGAGTATTATAGAGCAGCATATAGTTATAGAGCAGTGTATAGTTATAGAGCAGTATAGAGTATTATAGAGCAGTATAGTGTTAAAGAGCAGTATAGAGTATTATAGAGCAGCATATAGTTATGGAGCAGTATAGAGTATTATAGAGCAGTATAGAGTATTATAGAGCAGCATATAGTTATAAAGCAGTGTATAGTTATAGAGCAGTAAAGAGTATTATAGAGCAGTATATAGTTATAGAGCAGTGTATAGTTATAGAGCAGTATAGAGTATTATAGAGCAGTATAGTGTTATAGAGCAGTGTATAGTTATAGAGCAGTATAGAGTATTATAGAGCAGTATAGTGTTATAGAGCAGTATATAGTTATAGAGCAGTGTATAGTTATAGAGCAGTATAGAGTATTATAGAGCAGTATAGTGTTATAGAGCAGTATAGAGTATTATAGAGCAACGTATAGTTATTGAGCAGTATGCGTTTAAAAACCCGTCCCCGTGGAAATAAAGCCTGAATCACACACAGGTATCACATTGCATGGTGTGTTTATTGTAACCACACAGCTAAGCTCCACCCACAGCAACCAAACAGGTGAGACTCCACCATCAGGTCTATTTGCCTTCCAAATCATCCTCAGGATACGAGAGAATCATCTACATAAAACCCTGAGTCTGGAACAGAAACCTACACGAAGCCAGCAGGTGAGGAGTTTTATATCCATATATTCTGTGTGCGTGTGTGTGTGTGTGTGTGTGTGTGTGTGTGTGTGTGTGTGTGTGTGTGTGTGTCCGGTTTCACCTGTGTTATATATTTATTTATATCTTTTATTCTCTATTTATCTGATAACAAATCCTCAGTATCCTACACAAATATAACACGTCTACACAACGTGAGTCCCAACGTATTTATAAAGAGAAAAAAAATTTCACTTTAACTTCAAACCTGTAACACTGAATAAGTAAAACTCTAAACGCCATGACACTTTACATTAATATAACATTCACTTCACTAGGAACCATTCTCTCTCTCTCTCTCTCTCTCTCTCTCTCTCTCTCTCTCTCTCTCTCTCTCTCTCTCTCTCTCTCTCTCTCACACACACACACACACACACAAAACAGTAGAGAGGAACAAGGAGATGTGAAACACTGGACACTGAGGAACCACAAAGTTCTGCATTCTCGGAATGAAAGTGGAACACAAACTTATTCACACTCAAAATAAGACTGAAAGCAAAAGCAAGCAGTAAATTTCAGGAGGCCAAAAACCTGAACACCTTCAGTGACACGCGACAGATGTTCACTAATCAATCACCAACTGAAGAGTGATGTGTGTTGTGATCAGGGACACTGGTGGACGACACGTTTAGATAAACAAACAGGAGGGTGAAACGCTGACTGGACAAAATATCTAGTATTTTCTTCTTGACAAATTTCATGATGGTGGAAAATCTTGTTTCATATTTGGATTTTAAATTGTGGACATGCAGCTCAGTATGTCTGGCTTATGTATGACCATAAACCTGCTTCCACATGAGACGCAATCCTGACCTGATGGTGGCACTGGAGGATTATCAACATCTCAGCCTGAATCTGGTCAGAATGCTCTTCAACTCCTCCTTGTTTCTATGAGCACCAACCAGTTGGAAAGGCAGAAGATGAGGAAGATGAATCTGGTGCTTGGCCCGGCAGTAAAACACACAGTACACTGTAGTGTAGTGTAGTGTCATTCTTTTTTTTTACACACACACACACACACACACACACACACACACACACACACACACACACACACTCTTCACTGTATAATTATTTTTTTTATTACAGTAGATCATATTCTCTGTTCTTCGATGTATTTATATTTTTTTTGTTTAAAATGTAAATAATAAAATCTGCACTCCATCCTCAGCATATTCTCCTACTGATATACCCCATGTTCCTCCTCTGCACATGTCCAAACCATCTCAATCACACCTCCCTCACCTTGTCACCAAAACGTCCTACATGCGCTGTCCCTCTAATAAACTCATTTCTAATCCTGTCCATCGTCGTCACTCCCAACGAACATCTCAACATCTTCAGCTCTGCTACCTCCAGCTCCACCTCCTGTCTTTTACTCAATACCACTGTCTCTAATCCATACAACATCTCAGGTCTCACCACAGTCCTATAAACTTTCCCTTTCACTCTCACAGATACTCTTCTATCACAAATCACTTCTGCTATCACTCTTCTCCACCCACTCCACCCTGCCTGCACTCTTTTCTTCACTTCTCTAACACACTCTCCATTACTCTGCACTGTTGACCCCAGGTACCTGAACTCCTCCACCTTCTCCACCTCTTCTCCCTGTAACCGCACCCCTCCACTGCTGTCACACTGTCCTCATACATGTCCTGCACCACCCTCACACACTGCTCCCAAACACCAGACTTCCTCATACACAACATTAATGGAATTAGAGATATAATATGATTATATTATATAATATGGTGTTGAGGTGAAGTAACAGTGGATTTATCAGTGTGTGTGATTATTGTTGTCTCCATCAGCAGTCATGAACTGGGCATTCCTGCAGAGCGTTTTGAGCGGTGTGAATAAATACTCCACCGCCATTGGTCGGATTTGGCTCTCGGTGGTCTTCATCTTCCGGATTCTGGTGTTCGTGGCTGCTGCTGAGAACGTGTGGAAGGACGAGTCGAAGGATTTTGTGTGCAACACTCAGCAGCCGGGTTGCGAGAACGTCTGCTTCGACCACTTCTACCCAGTATCTCAGGCACGTCTGTGGGCTTTGCAGCTCATCATGGTGTCCACGCCATCCCTGCTGGTGGCGTTGCACGTGGCCTACCGCGAACACCGTGAGAAAAAATACGGACGCAAACTGTACGAGGACAAAGGCAGCATCGACGGTGGTCTGCTGTGCACCTACCTCCTCAGCCTAGTGTTGAAGACCGGCTTTGAGGTGGGCACGCTCCTCATCTTCTACTTCGTTTATAATGGGTTTAAGGTTCCTCGGATGTACCAATGCGAGGAGAGCCCCTGCCCCAACACCGTGGACTGCTACATCTCCAGAGCCACTGAGAAGATGATCTTCCTCTACATCATGGGCTGCACATCTGCCCTGTGTGTGGTTCTCAATGTGTCTGAAATGCTCTACATCCTTTCCAAACAGTGCTGGAAGTGTTTCAGTAAGCGCTACGTCCCTGTGGAGCAAAAGAGGACATGTTCATGCTACGCCCACAAATCCTCATCCGCACTCACTCTCGGCTCAGCCGGACCCAAACCCCTGACCTCCACCGGCAAGGAAGAAGAGCTTCGGTCACGCCCTCTTCTGCTGTCCTGAGGAACTCTACCGCCTCTTAAATATCAATTATAGACTCTTTTATAGACACATACCAGGCTGGTGCAGGAGATCCGAGCTCACACTTATTGCTATTTCACTGTAACGCTGTAAAAGCACTTTATAATTCTAATGAATTATTGCTGTTTAATAATTACACTGCATGTAAATAACCAAATACACATTTCAACACGCATTTAAAAGTCAGGAGTTAATGAACCTGTGAGCATCCAGTCTCATTAGTGTACAACACACACACACACACACACATTAGTGATTTGTCGTTTATGAACCATTTATTTTAAATGATTCATTTAATGTCTCCTGGACGCACAATATCTCAATGTTATGTACAGGAAACAGAATTGATGTTTAATAATTAGAAGTAAATTATTTGTATGTTTACACTGAATGAGTTTATTGTACAGGTAGTACCTGACTTACGATGCATTCCTAAGACATGACCTAGCGTACCCCAGGAGTCGTAAAGGATGAACAGCAGGTAATAATTTAACAATTTACAGTTCATAATTTAGCAAAACAGCAATTTACATGACCATAATGTCTAAACTTTATACAGAATAAACGAGAGCCAGTTGTTTTCCTGCCACAGGATATTAAATATTTTAACAATTTTCTCATATCAGCATCATC
Organism: Silurus aristotelis; assembly: GCF_946808225.1. NCBI lineage: Eukaryota > Metazoa > Chordata > Actinopteri > Siluriformes > Siluridae > Silurus > Silurus aristotelis. The sequence goes on from NC_139601.1 coordinate 17,344,500, forward strand.
ACTGTGAGATTGTTAAACCATCGTAACTCAGGGACCAGCTGTAGATGTTTAATGCACGTATTTAAGTCATTTTTGTGAAATGTCCCTGTAAATCAGATAATAAAAGAAACCAGGCTCATCAGTGAGCAGGAAGTGAGCAGGACTTCAGGATCCGGCTGAAATGACAGTCATTTTTATTGTGTGAATTGGAGGGGAAGCTGTGACATGATTTCCGAGAGGGAAAAATAAAACCCACACAGAGCCACACAGAGGTAGAAAATGCAAGCTGTAATAAATTGGTCTCTGTTGTGTAAGGTACAGACTGCTGGTGGCAGTAGAGAGTCGGGGTGTGCACACACAAGACACGACGCTATACACGTTCAAATTGTACAATGCAAGTCGAACAATACTACAAATGGTTTACCATCTACAGTTTACCACTGCACTACAGGATCGTCAGTCCAACCTGGACACAAGCTAGCTCGTTTTAAAATACCTACGGGATCCGAGACAATTAAAATCTTCCTCTAAGTGTTCAGTTCCGACACTGACCGCATGTGCCGATGCATGAACTTTATTTTTTTTGAAGGGCATGCGTAAGAGGTATATCATTAACAACTCAAAGAATAATACACAGTCCTGCGGAGGGATCAGCAGACGTTTTACAGGAGCGTTCAAGGGCAATCGGACATGTCCCGCACACTTATTAACCCACTTAACATCCCCAAAACAGCAACACTGGAGCCTCAGATCCACCCTCGTCCTGAGATCAGATCTACCCATTAACATTAGATAGGCCCTCTTTCTGAATGACCACCGCAGGACGCATCTCATGCAGCTGCTTGAGCAAGAGTTCGAAAACACTCGAGAACCCTCTGTGCACCTCGAAAGTCACCTTGCTGAGAGAAGTCAGTTTCTGAGGGTTCTTAAATTCTACAAGTCTCAGTACATCTCGGCAGTGATGTTCAGGATTGATCCTGCTGCACACCACTGATGCCGTCTTCAAGTGCAGGGTCGGGAATTTCTTGTGTGGGTGAATCGCCGATAAAGGACTCGTCTTCCTCTTTCCGGGCGGTTGACTAGATTCCTCTAAGAACTTGAGGAAGGACACCTCAAATCCCATCGGCTTGAAGGAGGTCAGCGTCGCAGTTTGCTCCCGTGGTAGCGTGGCGCTGGAAGAAGTGGAGTCGGAGTTGGTGTCTGCATAGTTGACCGAGGGCCTCTGCGCCACTCTTAACCTCGTAATTTTCTTGCGTGCAAGCTGCAGGTCTTTGATCGACTCTCCCTTGCGGGGGCGGCCTCGCTTCCGCTTTACTACCACAGAGATATCCGAGCTCAGATCACTAGACAATTTAGCGTCTGAAACTTCCGTGTCCTCTGTGCTTTCCTTCTCCGACGTCGGCTTTGAGAACTCCGATTCGCTCGGTCCGGTGTCCACAGCGTCCTCGTTCTCAGAGGCGTCAATGGAGCTTTCATCAGACTTGTCTGTATCGTCACTCCTTGACGCAATTCGTTTATACTTGGAGCGAGACATTTTCTTGCAAAAGATGTAGTTGCTCCTCTGCTCCTCCAGGTATTGTTTTGGGAGACCATGCTGGACATAGTGCTTCATGAGACTTCGCTCAGAGTCGGCCACCTTCTCACAGCCTTTAAGCATGCAGGGGTACTGTAACTGAGTCTTTTTGATGCACATGGCAGAGGCCTCCTCTTTTGTTTTCAAAATGGGGTTTCCGTATTTCGTCCAGAGGTTCTTTTGTTTCTTTTTCTTTTTCTCACCACTCTTCTGACTAGGTTTTTTATTAATTTCTCGATTTTCCTTCTCAAGGGAGACTAAGCTGTTTTTCGGAGGACGGCCAAGTTTGACACCTCTGGAGTTCAGCAGTCGGAGTTTGTAAAGGTCTTGGTGTTTTTTCATGATGTGCCGCAGTAAGTTTGAGCGTGTGGTATAAACGCAGCTACAAGCCTCCACCTCGCACTGGAACATTCCATCAACAGGTTCCGTTCTGCCGAGCTTGATCTTCTTGTGTTCGTGGTCAATGTGGTTGACATACTTCCAGAATCCGGTGAAGGTAACATCACAGTCTGGCTGGTCACAACAAAACCTACCCAGGTTCATACCGGACATCATGACGCCTGCTTTGTCGAGGCTCAGTTTGTGGAGCTGAAGGTAATGCTGCAGAAGATCTGTAACCACTTGGAAGATTCGAGAGCAGTCTTTGACTTGACAGCGAAACTCTGTCATCTCACCACCCTCACCACCGGGCATGTCATTCTCCTCATCCTCCTCTTCCTCATTTTCATTATTCTCCTCCTCGATCTGTTCATCATCTTCAAATTTGGGGAGTGCAGACTGATGTACAGCTTTGTAGTGAAGAATCAAATTATGCTGAATAGTGAAGGCGGCCACACAGCCCTGATGGACGCAGCGGTACGGCCTGTAGGGACTAAAAACATCGTCCATGTCCGTCTTCTTCTCCTTAATCTTCTTGGTCAAATCCTTAGCCTTTGGTATTTTAGGTCTTCCAAGTTTGGCCTTCTTATCCAGGGACAGGTTGCCTACCTGCCCTGGGACCAGAGGTGTCTGGCTCACAAGGGTTGCACCTGAAGGCAACAGATCCCCAGGAAGTATTCCATGGGTGTGCTGAGAAAGTGCGAGAGATCCAGTCACAAAACCATTTGGCCAATTTACCTGCTGCTCCACACTTGAGGAGGTTAGCAAAGAAGGCGTGGCTTTAATCACTGATGGATGCGTAGTAGCCTGACTCTGAAGTTGATGTGGAGTTGTTTGTGCTCTCGGAACACCAGAGTCAATAGAAGGAACAGGAAGTTGTTGTTCATAAGGGTGAATTTTTAATTCTGATTTAATGCTTCCAACATGAGACATGAAACCTGGGACACCAGAACCAGTCTCAGCATGATGCACCTGTCCAGCGAAAAGCACCTTTGGTACCATTTGACTGAGCAAATCGCTTGAAGTCTGGAGACTTTGATCAGCCTCGGAGGATTTCCGACTGTACTGCCGTGTAATCCCCATCTTCACCACCTGCTCGTGTGAATAATTGTGAACAGACTGATAATGGGTTCTGAGGTTGGAGTTCCTTGTGAAGGTCTTGGGACAGAGTTGACAATTAAAAGGCGCAAAGTTGAACTGTTCCTTTCGACACTGACTCAGCATGTCTTCTGTATAGTTATGCTGTTTCACGAGATGTTTGAAGAGGGCGTCTTTTGTCATGGCTCTGTAACCACAGCCCTCACTGTCGCAGGAATAGCCTCGTATGATAAAACCGTATGTACCTTCTGAGGCTTTCGTTACTCCTTCGGCCTCCACAGGCAGAGCAGGGGTCTGGTTATGGTCACTCGTTTCCCGACCCAGATCCAGTCTTTCCAGAGCTTTTTGAATTTCTGTAACTTCAGCATCATCTTCTTGCACTGGATTATTTAATATATCTTCTGGTACACTGTTGTTCGAAGAAGCAGCAGCAGCTATGGGAATCTGTGTGGAGGTCTGATCAGGTAGGACACTTCCAGGAGTACGATGGTCACTCGGAAACGCTTTTTGAATTACGTTCGTTGTGTGTTGAACGTCACTCGTTGGATTTTGTACATTCGAGTTCTCGACACCTTGGCACGAGCTGCTTCTCTTTTGGAAGTCTCCAGCTAATATCTGCTCACGAAGCCTTTCCTTTACGCTTTTTTCTGACACCAGGTTTTGAGCGAGGCTAGCCATGGCGGCCAGTAGCCCATCGTTGGATAATCCACTAGCGTTTGTGATGGTAGATTTTTCTTTAATCTCCTTTATCTTGTTTAGTGTTTCGGCTTGAAGGATTCTGTTGATCTGATTAGTGGGATTCCTGCTCGAGTTTAAGTCTGACGGTTCGTTTAAGAAGCAAGACAAGAGTTTATCAGAGGAACCGGTGTTACTCTGTAGGGAGTTGCAGGACTGGGTATAATGAATTTGATGCTGATTGTGCTTGTCTTTTATATTTCCTGTGTGTTGGATCACACTGTTTTGACTGTCTTGAGGGTAAGAGACAGATGTTTCTGCGAAGGTCTGCTGACGTGCACCGACAGACTCAGCCAAACTTCGTGAACCGTGTTGGACATTTTCACTACTGGTCTTACTGATACTGCTGTAGACAGAATCTTTAGTGTTCAGAAAAGTCACATTGGGAAACAGTTTTGGATCAAGAGGACCTTTAGTCATGGAAGGCCACGTCTGATTGGGAGTGGCCTGTGCAGAAGGAGAGGACTGAGGAGGAGTGTCTGATGGGTGAGGGGAGTTCAAAAGCTCCAGAAATGAACTAGGAAGGTCTGCGGACAGGACCGTTTCATCGTAGGGTTTGCACACAGCACGTTTAGACAAATGTCCACCAAGAGATTTAGGGCTCTGGAACTCTCTAAAGCACCGACAGCAAATAAACTTGCCGTCTTTGATGATGGCAGGCCACTTGGTTCTGCTGCTCCGTTTCCTTTTTTTTATGTCGCCTTCATGTGTGGAACTGCTGGTTTCATCTTGAGAGTTCCCAGCAGCAGGAGGGTGGATTTGTTGTGCCGTGTTTGGAGGAGGTGGAACCAAATCTGGGTTTTTCTCCAGTTTTACAATACACTCAGTATGTTTGACTACAGGGACTGTATTAGTCTTTGATGTCTGGATGTAAGGAGGTGAAGATTCACTGGAATGACCCATTTTGTTGGGATTATTCATGGTCTGGTTCTGGATAAAGCGACACGAGGGATTATTTTGATGCTGCAAAGAAGGACAAGACATTTCTCCATTATAGACATTCGGAACTTGGGGTTGTGGTGCAGTGTCCATCTGTGAGGAGAAATCACCACTAGAAGATGTCATCTCCTGTGGATGGTAATGCTGTAGTGAACTGTTCATCGATACAGAACTCCACGAGGAGTGAGAAGCTACATGAGGCTGACTGGCAGTGTTTCCTAACTGTGAGAGCACAATGGGATCCAATATGTTGTCCATCTGGTTTGGAAAGGTCTGACCAGTAGGAGCAGGTAAATGCGAAGAACTTGAGGGGTACGTGGAGCTCAGACAGCTTGCTGGGCAGTGCTGCTGAGCAGGAGGTTTCTCCATTGGTGCGAGAGGAGCAGAAGTCCTCAGACCCAACTGGTTCTGTATGGGTTCTGAAGGAACGTTCTTGACATTCATGATTGCAGGTCTGCTTGTGATTGGTGGTACTTTATTGTTCCTCTTTGCCAGTTTCCATTGTGTATAAAACTCACAGTGAGCAGCTTTCATGTGTTTGGTGAGACTTCTATAAGAGCTGTAATCTCGAGAACAGGTTTCATATGCACATTTATATCTGTCCTTTTCCTCACCTGCAGAACCAGATGTGTTTGTCTGCACTGGTTGTACTGGTCTGTTGGAGGGAAAAGAGCTGACTTGTGGAGGAAGTCTCTGAGACACAGGCATTACCGATGGACTGCTATGGGGAGTCTGCATTAAAGACACCAGGTTGTTCCCGTACGTAACTGGGTACGTTGTGTGAATCGGATTGGGATCGTACTGGCCGTAGTCAGAGTTTTCATTGCTGTATAAGGGTTGGGTGTGACTCTGTGAAACAGCAGACTCCATTTGAGCTTGCAAAACATCTCCAGATGGGGCTTGCTGAAAGTCCTCTAGGAGGCTCTGGTATGAAGATGCTGGCGGAAGTGGACACGATGGAGTGAGTATCGGATCGTTCATTAGCACATCTAACAAAGACTCTTCAGGTCCGGGTCCATTCAGGTGAGTCATGGGAGGGTTTGGAGGAGGTTGGCTCTGCAGGGTCTCCACATGGGGGACGTGTGGTCCAGCATCCAGGTTTGGATCAGGTGGCTCGGTTTTACATGGCAGAAGGCCGAACGCTTGTGTGGGACCCTGACCAGCGGGATTGAGCATGTTTTCTACAGAATGCTTTACTTTCACCAGATTTGTTGGGTGATCTTCAGGGTTCACCATGCAGCTTGGGTTTACTGGAGGTGCTATTTGCTGAACGTCCTGTTTGGCTAGTTCACTGGACAGGTGTGGTTGAGGATCTACAGGCTCGTTGGTGTCTGCAGTCTGCATCTCCTCTTTCTTAACGTTATGGCTCTCCTCATGTAATTCTAACTGAGACTGGGCGTGAAACACTTTACCACATCCTGGCACTTTGCAGGTGAATGTTTTGTAATGTTGCGCCTCGTGATCGTAGAGTTTATAAGCTTCGTTGAAGGTCTTTCCACAGCCAGGAAACATGCACTTGGCCTTGAAGACAGAGTGTCCTTTGCTGTGCAGAAGAAGCTCAGCATTGGTGTCGAAGCTAGCTTTACAGTTCAGCTGAATGCATGTATAAGGTTTAGCACCACAGTGGACCTGCAGGTGGTCATTGAGGTGAGTGACGCTAACGAAGTGCCGGCGACAATACTGACAAACTATCTTCGTAGTCTGCAACTCAAGGAAGCGTTTGGCCTCCTCCATCTCCCCGTGGTCCTTCACGTGGGTGAGAAGATTGCGAAAGAACTTGAAACCTTTTCTGCAGTTCGCAACAGGACAGACGTTTCGCTCTCTGGCGTTGACCCTGACTCCGGGAACCTCGGTCTGGGAGCCTGTCGTGTCTCCGTTGGACAGCTGACTAGAGTCTCCGTCGCAGGTTTTAGCCTTGGCTTTCCGCGCCTGGTTTTCTCCACTTTTGTTTGTCAGAGCTGTGAGATCAGGAGCGTTCGCAACGGTCAGTTTTTTAGTGGTTTTCATGGAAGCTAAGCGCTCTTTACAAGACAGCTTTACGTGCGATGCCACATGCGGGTCTAGAGTTTCTCTCGCTTCAAACGTCTCTGTGCAAATGGGACAGCTGTAAAGTCCGTCTCTGAAGTGAGTCTGTGCATGGCGCACGATTCTATGGCCGAGGAACTCTTTATCACATAGCACGCAGTACTGCATGTACGCTTGCCAGTTTCGAAACCTGGCCGACACGAATCCCTTCTCCCTCAACTTTTTGACTTCTCTGTTTTTCTGACGCTGGTCTGCGATCTCCTTTAGTTCATTAGTCGTGTCCAAAAAGCATTCAAAAACGTCCTTGAACTCTTCGGGCGCCAGGTCGATGTCGTCTCGCTCCGCATCTACAAAGCGATCGTCGTTCAGCTCGTCGATGGAGGACACGATCGACGCCTCCTCGCCCATAAGACCCAGACAATGACGCTTTAACGTCTTCCAGTCCCAGAACTCCGGATCAAAAGGCCACTGAGTTTTGAAAACAAGGAACAAATCGCAGCGTAGAGAGTTGGGTATGGGAAGGTTTTCCTCCTCCAGCTTCTGGTCTGGCTCATTGTACAGAGTCTCCACAGCGTAATAAGAGTCAACTGTGGGCTCCAGAAGGAACTCCGTTAGCTGGCAGGCCCGCTTTACTTCCAGGTCGGAGGGCAGGAGGCAGGAGATGGTTTTGCAGATGGTGGCCTTGTTGGCTCCCTCACAGGACTCCATTCGCAGGGCACGTATACACATCTCAATGCAGGCTGGCAATCCAATCTTATCCAACTGCAGATTAGAAAACAGAGTTGTGACCACATTACGTTACCGTAAACCATCAGGAGCATCAGCCTACAGTGATGTACATCCACAGTGGACGAAGAACTCACCTCAGACTGGATCACTTTAATGAAGAACAGCAGGTGGAACACAGTTTTGGTGAGTAGAGACATCTTCTGGCACTTTTCCAAAAAACACTGCTCTGAAGGCTCCAGTCGTTTTAGGAGTTTACTCCAGAAGAGGGTCAGTTCCCTGGAAGAGAGATCGATCACCAGATCAACACACATGGCATAAATAAAAATCTGACTGAAGACCCTGAGTCTACACTGAGACAGCTGAAGATCTGCAGATCAACAACACACACGAAGGGTGTAGGATTAGTTCCTCGTGTAGGAAACTGACCAGGCACAGTACGGGTCCTCCTGCAGGAGCTGTCGGGTCAGGAAGCCCGAACACAGTGTGAATGCTCCTCTCTCATCTCCTTCTGCCTCCAGGTTACAGATCATCTCCAGAGCATCACGACAGTCCACCTGGGAAAGCTGCAGGAGAATTACAGAAGGATTTGGAGAACTTCAGATCGATATATAAAAATGCAGCAGTGCACAGTTACTAATCCAAACAGACACGCCACCCCAGTGTCCCTGTGAGCCAATCAGAACACAGATTCTACCCCAGTGTCCCTGTGAGCCAATCAGAACACAGATTTTACCCCAGTGTCCCTGTGAGCCAATCAGAACACAGTTTCTACCCCAGTGTCCCTGTGAGCCAATCAGAACACAGTTTCTACCCCAGTGTCCCTGTGAGCCAATCAGAATTTAGCAGACACCCCAGTCACATCTCTGCTTCAACCAGTTACAAAGCAGGCCCCACCCCCTTTGCCCAGTAACCAATCAGAGAACAGGTCTGCATCCAGTGCAACAAATCACAACCAGTTATTGTTATTTTAAAACAAAACCAATCACCTCCTCCATCAGCATCTCCTGTGGAGCAGAGGAGCACACACACACGAGGTAGATCTGTTTAAAGTGTCCTCTGCTTGTTCCAAACTCGAGGAGATCAGCACAGGCTTTAGCCAGCAGCGCTGCCTTCTCCATGGAGTTCTCCTTAATCAGGAACTTTACCCTGAGTTCCAGCAGCTCCGGACCTTCACGCAGCAGGAACTCACGCACTAAAGTAGGCACAGGAAACCCACATGGAGGGTTAAGCAGTGAAACACACACACACACACACACACACACACACACACAGGGTCAGGTATCTCTGAGAATGTCACCTTTCTCCTCGGGAGGCGTCTCGTTTCTGAGAAGGTTCTGTAGTGTAATGTTGCTCCACATCCCTCGTTCCTGAGTGGCTGTGGAAAGCAGGTGCAGCTGCGTGATGCCGTTGTCTTGCAGCAGAGTGTGAGCCGTCTGTGCAGACACCAAACATCACAGGTTTATTTACCTCACACACACACACACACACACACACACACACACACACACACACACACACACACACACACACAAACACACAGCAGAACATCAACGAGATTCAGATCTACCAAAGCCAGGAAGTGGGTCACATGTACACCTGGATCACAATGGGACAGGAGAAGGAAGTAGAGGAGAGGGGAAAGAAGCGGAGAGGGGGAAGAAGAAGAAGAAGAAGAAGAAGAGGAGAGGGGGAAGAAGAAGAAGAAGAAGAGGAGAGGGGGAAGAAGAAGAAGAAGAGGGGGAAAAAGAAGAAGAAGAAGAGAGGGGGAAGAAGAAGAAGCGGAGAGGGGGAAGAAGAAGAAGAAGAAGAAGAAGCGGAGAGGGGGAAGAAGAAGAAGAAGAAGCGGAGAGGGGGAAGAAGAAGAAGAAGAAGCGGAGAGGGGGAAGAAGAAGAAGAAGAAGCGGAGAGGGGGAAGAAGAAGAAGAAAAAGAGGAGAGGGGGAGGGAGGTAGTGTGGATTGGGACACAGCCCGGGGGTTGATACAGGTGTGCTGTACCTGTATGGAGAACTGAAACTGCTCCCATAATGCATCTGGAAAAGCCTCAGTTAGAAACAGCAACAGCTCCACACAACTCCTGCAGAACACACACACACACACACACACACACACACACACACACACAGAGAAGAGTGAGTGAATGATAGAGTGATAAAGTGAAAATGGATTAATGAAGGAATAAATGAATGAGTGAGTCTGGTGAAGAACATGTTAAAAATTAAAGATTTCAAAATATAGAATAAATGAGGTGTGTGTGTGTGTGTGTGTGTGTGTGTGTGTGTGTGTGTGTGTGTTACTCACATCGAGAGTCTCTCCAGCACTACTCCGACGTTCTCTCTCTGGATGGAGAGATGCTCCGACACACGAGCAAAACTCAACAACGCCACACGATAACACTCCAACATCGACCACGGATCTTCATCTGATCTCCACACACTCAGACACTCCACCAGGGTCTGCACACACGCGCGCGCGCACACACACACACACACACACACACACACACACACACACACACACACACACACACACATCACATCCATTCTATACTCCAAGTTTTTCAGCTCCGTCACCCAGTGTGTGTGTGTGTGTGTGTGTGTGTGTGTGTGTGTGTGTGTGTGTATACAGTCTTGAACTCTGACCCACTCTTCAGTGTTTACTCAAACACTCCCAAATCACTCCCTGCTCAAGGTGACTAGACCGAGTAACACACACACACACACATATACACACACACACACACACACACACACACACACACACACACACACACACCACCCTCTATTATTATTGTATTAGCATGACAGCTAGCGGTGGTGTGGAAGGGAAATCTGTACACACTCAGCCCGCGGATACGGCTCGGCCCAGGGGGACACGGTACGGCTCGGTTTGGGGGGGATACAGTACGGTACAGTACGGCTCGGTTCGGTTCGGCTGTGTTGTGTTGTAGTGCGCTAGTCTCCGTGTTTACAGCGGAGCTCTGCGGAGAACAGACCTGACAGAAAGCACGGCAGTAGCGGGCAGTGGCCTCCTCCTGCTCCGCGGGTCCCGGGCTGGAGCTCAGCGCGGCGGACAGCTCCTCCAGGCGGTCGTTGAGCGCTCGCAGGGTGTCTGGAGGGCGGCGCGGTCCGTGGGGCTCCCGCTCGGCCTCTTCTTCGTCCGCCATCTTCACTTCCAGTTGCGCCGCGTACGCACCCGCACGGAGACCACGTGATCCTCAAACCCGTGCGCGTCCGTGCGTCGGGGTGGGGTGGGGTGGGGTGGGGCGGGGAGAGGGGGGGGGGGTCCCGTCTGTCGCTGCTGTGAGCTTTAAACAAGGACCCCTTATTTAGTAGCCCACAGAGAGCGCCTGATCATAATGCTACAGGATTTTTCATTAACACTGATTCTCATCGAGTTATTCATGTTTAATAACTAATAAATTAGATTTATAAACTACATTATACATCAGAATAATCTGTAAATGAACTTGAATGTTCAGGTTAATCAGCGATTAGATATAGATTAGATAACAGAATATCTGGGGTATATTTTAGATAGAAAATAAAATAAGGAAGTAATAATATAAGTAAAAAATAAGTAAAATTATATAAAATCCGTTTAAATATAATAGGTCGAAATAATTCTATCATTATAGTCTCTGCTGAGGGTAAATGATGAAATATTTACGAATTTAATCATTTAATACAAAAACCCAATCTAATCCAGAATAAGGCATATTTTAAGACACCTAAATCCAGGACCTCCTACAGCTGTGGATAAACGACTGGTTTTCCCAGAATCAGCCAATCAGAGAGAGACAGGAAGTCAGGGGTACAGTCTGTACAGGGGGTGTGTTACACTAGCACACCTGTCTGCTCGGGGTGTGTATATGTGAAGGTGTATATGTGTAGGTGAGAATGTGTAGGTGTGTATATGTGAAGGTGTGAATGTGTAGGGGTGTATATGTGAATGTGTGTATATGTGAATGTGTAGGTGTGTATATCTGAATGTGTGTATATGTGAATGGGTGTATATGTGTAGGTGTGTATATGTGTAGGTCTAAATGTGTAGGTGTGTATATCTGAAGGTGTGAATGTGTAGGGGTGTATATGTGAATGTGTGTATATGTGAATGGGTGTATATGTGTAGGTCTAAATGTGTAGGTGTGTATATCTGAATGTGTTTATATGTGAATGGGTGTATATGTGTAGGTGTGTATATGTGTAGGTCTAAATGTGTAGGTGTGTATATCTGAATGTGTGTATATGTGTAGGTGTGAATGTGTAGGTGTGTATATCTGAATGTGTGTATATGTGAATGTGTAGGTGTGTATATCTGAATGTGTGTATATGTGAATGGGTGTATATGTGTAGGTCTAAATGTGTAGGTGTGTATATCTGAATGTGTTTATATGTGAATGGGTGTATATGTGTAGGTGTGTATATGTGTAGGTCTAAATGTGTAGGTGTGTATATCTGAATGTGTGTATATGTGTAGGTGTGAATGTGTAGGTGTGTATATCTGAATGTGTGTATATGTGAATGTGTAGGTGTGTATATCTGAATGTGTGTATATGTGAATGGGTGTATATGTGTAGGTCTAAATGTGTAGGTGTGTATATCTGAATGTGTTTATATGTGAATGGGTGTATATGTGTAGGTGTGTATATGTGTAGGTCTAAATGTGTAGGTGTGTATATCTGAATGTGTGTATATGTGTAGGTGTGAATGTGTAGGTGTGTATATCTGAATGTGTGTATATGTGAATGTGTAGGTGTGTATATCTGAATGGGTGTATATGTGAATGGGTGTATATGTGTAGGTCTAAATGTGTAGGTGTGTATATCTGAATGTGTGTATATGTGAATGGGTGTATATGTGTAGGTGTGTATATGTGTAGGTCTAAATGTGTAGGTATGTATATCTGAATGTGTGTATATGTGTAGATGTGAATGTGTAGGTGTGTATATCTGAATGTGTGTATATGTGAATGTGTGGGTGTGTATCTGAATGTGTGTATATGTGTAGGTGTGTATATCTGAATGTGTGTAGGTGTGAATGTGTAGGTGTGTATATCTGAATGTGTATATGTGAATGTGTAGGTGTGTAGGTATGAATGTGTAGGTGTGTATCTGAATGTGGAGGTGTGAATGTGTGTATATGTGTAGGTGTGAATGTGTAGGTGTGTATATCTGAATGTGTGTATATGTGAATGGGTGTATATGTGTAGGTCTAAATGTGTAGGTGTGTATATCTGAATGTGTGTATATGTGAATGTGTAGGTGTGTATATATGAATGGGTGTATATGTGTAGGTCTAAATGTGTAGGTGTGTATATCTGAATGTGTGTATATGTGTAGGTGTGAATGTGTAGGTGTGTATATCTGAATGTGTGTATATCTGAATGTGTGTATATGTGTAGGTGTGAATGTGTAGGTGTGTATATCTGAATGTGTAGGTGTGTATATGTGAATGGGTGTATATGTGTAGGTGTGTATGTGTGTAGGTCTAAATGTGTAGGTGTGTATATGTGAATGTGTGTATATGTGTAGGTGTGAATGTGTAGGTGTGTATATCTGAATATGTGTAGATGTGTATATGTGAATGGGTGTATAAGTGTAGGTGTGTATATGTGTAGGTCTAAATGTGTAGGTGTGTATGTCTGAATGGGTGTATATGTGTAGGTGTGAATGTGTAGGTGTGAATGTGTAGGTGTGTATATGTGAAGGTGTATATGTGTAGGTGTGTATATCTGAATGTGTGTATATGTGAATGTGTAGGTGTGTATATGTGAAGGTGTATATGTGTAGGTGTGAATGTGTAGGTGTGTATATCTGAATGTGTGTATATGTGAATGTGTAGGTGTGTAGGTATGAATGTGTAGGTGTGTATCTGAATGTGGAGGTGTGAATGTGTGTATATGTGTAGGTGTGAATGTGTAGGTGTGTATATCTGAATGTGTGTATATGTGAATGGGTGTATATGTGTAGGTCTAAATGTGTAGGTGTGTATATCTGAATGTGTGTATATGTGAATGTGTAGGTGTGTATATATGAATGGGTGTATATGTGTAGGTCTAAATGTGTAGGTGTGTATATCTGAATGTGTGTATATGTGTAGGTGTGAATGTGTAGGTGTGTATATCTGAATGTGTGTATATCTGAATGTGTGTATATGTGTAGGTGTGAATGTGTAGGTGTGTATATCTGAATGTGTAGGTGTGTATATGTGAATGGGTGTATATGTGTAGGTGTGTATGTGTGTAGGTCTAAATGTGTAGGTGTGTATATGTGAATGTGTGTATATGTGTAGGTGTGAATGTGTAGGTGTGTATATCTGAATGTGTGTATATGTGAATGTGTAGGTGTGTGTATATGTGTAGGTGTTTATATGTAGTTGTGTGTGTTTAGGTGTGTGTATATGTGTAGGTGTGTGTGACTGCGTAGGTGTGTATATGTAGTTGTGTGTGTGTGTGTAGGTGTGTATATGTGAATGTGTAGGTGTGTATATGTGAATGTGTAGGTGTGTATATGTGAATGTGTAGGTGTGTATCTGAATGTGTGTATATGTGAATGTGTAGGTGTGTATATGTGAAGGTGTATATGTGTAGGTGTGTATATCTGAATGTGTGTATATGTGAATGTGTAGGTGTGTATATGTGAAGGTGTATATGTGTAGGTGTGAATGTGTAGGTGTGTATATCTGAATGTGTGTATATGTGAATGTGTAGGTGTGTATATGTGAATGTGTAGGTGTATATCTGAATGTGTGTATATGTGAATGTGTAGGTGTGTATATCTGAATGTGTGTAGGTGTGTATATCTGAAGGTGTATATGTGTGTAGGTGTGTATATGTGAATGTGTGTATATGTCAATGTGTAGGTTGTGTATATGTGTAGGTGTGTATATATGTGAATGTGTAGGTGTGTGTATATGTGTAGGTGTTTATATGTAGTTGTGTGTGTTTAGGTGTGTGTATATGTGTAGGTGTGTGTGACTGTAGGTGTGTATATGTAGTTGTGTGTGTGTGTGTAGGTGTGTATATGTGAATGTGTAGGTGTATATCTGAATGTGTGTATATGTGAATGTGTAGGTGTGTATATCTGAATGGGTGTATATGTGTAGGTGTGAATGTGTAGGTGTGAATGTGTAGGTGTGTATATGTGAAGGTGTATATGTGTAGGTGTGTATATCTGAATGTGTGTATATGTGAATGTGTAGGTGTGTATATGTGAAGGTGTATATGTGTAGGTGTGAATGTGTAGGTGTGTATATCTGAATGTGTGTATATGTGAATGTGTAGGTGTGTATATGTGAATGTGTAGGTGTGTATATGTGAATGTGTAGGTGTATATGTGAATGTGTAGGTGTGTATATCTGAATGTGTGTATATGTGAAGGTGTATATGTGTAGGTGTGAATGTGTAGGTGTGTATATCTGAAGGTGTATATGTGTGTAGGTGTGTATATGTGAATGTGTGTATATGTCAATGTGTAGGTTGTGTATATGTGTAGGTGTGTATATATGTGAATGTGTAGGTGTGTGTATATGTGTAGGTGTTTATATGTAGTTGTGTGTGTTTAGGTGTGTGTATATGTGTAGGTGTGTGTGACTGCGTAGGTGTGTATATGTAGTTGTGTGTGTGTGTGTAGGTGTGTATATGTGAATGTGTAGGTGTGTATATATGTGAATGTGTAGGTGTGTATCTGAATGTGTGTATATGTGAATGTGTAGGTGTGTATATGTGAAGGTGTATATGTGTAGGTGTGTATATCTGAATGTGTGTATATGTGAATGTGTAGGTGTGTATATGTGAAGGTGTATATGTGTAGGTGTGAATGTGTAGGTGTGTATATCTGAATGTGTGTATATGTGAATGTGTAGGTGTGTATATGTGAATGTGTAGGTGTATATCTGAATGTGTGTATATGTGAATGTGTAGGTGTGTATATCTGAATGTGTGTAGGTGTGTATATCTGAAGGTGTATATGTGTGTAGGTGTGTATATGTGAATGTGTGTATATGTCAATGTGTAGGTTGTGTATATGTGTAGGTGTGTATATATGTGAATGTGTAGGTGTGTGTATATGTGTAGGTGTTTATATGTAGTTGTGTGTGTTTAGGTGTGTGTATATGTGTAGGTGTGTGTGACTGTAGGTGTGTATATGTAGTTGTGTGTGTGTGTGTAGGTGTGTATATGTGAATGTGTAGGTGTATATCTGAATGTGTGTATATGTGAATGTGTAGGTGTGTATATCTGAATGTGTGTATATGTAAAGGTGTGAATGTGTAGGTGTGTATATCTGAATGTGTGTATATGTGAATGTGTAGGTGTGTATGTGAATGTGTAGGTGTGTATATGTGAATGTGTAGGTGTATATGTGAATGTGTAGGTGTGTATATCTGAATGTGTGTATATGTGAATGTGTAGGTGTGTATGTGAATGTGTAGGTGTGTATATGTGAATGTGTAGGTGTGTATATGTGAATGTGTAGGTGTATATGTGAATGTGTAGGTGTGTATATCTGAATGTGTGTATATGTGAAGGTGTATATGTGTAGGTGTGAATGTGTAGGTGTGTATATCTGAAGGTGTATATGTGTGTAGGTGTGTATATGTGAATGTGTGTATATGTCAATGTGTAGGTTGTGTATATGTGTAGGTGTGTATATATGTGAATGTGTAGGTGTGTGTATATGTGTAGGTGTTTATATGTAGTTGTGTGTGTTTAGGTGTGTGTATATGTGTAGGTGTGTGTGACTGTGTAGGTGTGTATATGTAGTTGTGTGTGTGTGTAGGTGTGTATATGTGTAGGTGTATATGTGTATGTGTGTGTGTGTGTGCCTCAACAGGCATTAATATTTTATGTCACACTTACAGAGTTTTGTTTAATTATTATGGAAAGACAAGCGCCAACACAACTCAGACTTTCACCTGGTTATTAGGATGACTGGTGTGTGTGTGTGTGTGTCTGTCTGTCTGTCTGTGTCTTAGTCTTACAGTATACATTACATTAATGAACAGATCAAATCCTGGAGGTTTATTAACACACAGATTAGAAGTGTGTGGGTTTGATCCTTCAGCCCACAAGGGTCACTCTCACTCACACACACACACGCGCACACACACACACACACACACACACACACACTGCCATGGCAACAGCATCTTTGTATGGTTTTTCTTTTGCACAGATACAAAACAACGCATGCACGCACACACTCACACACACACACACACACACTAAGTAACCCAGACTGTGTGAGATGTGTGATGTACTTTATTTCTCCTCTTTACACCATTTTGGAATCAGTGACAGACTACAGCAGTGCATTGTGGGTAAATTCTCACAGCAGTTTCTCCACAGCTCCAGCACAGTAATGAGGTGTGGTGGTATCTCCTGTAATGTGACCTCATTAGCACACTGTACTGCAGCATACACACATCTAGGCTTCTGTTGTGGATGTTCTACGCTTAGATAGCTAGGAAAAGAGTTCACTACTAGAGTATCTTTGGCATGTGTAGTGTTTAGAGTCGTGTGTAGTGTGTTGTGTGTTGTGCAGGGTATAGTGTGTAGAGTCTTGTGTAGGGTGTTGTACAGGGTGTAGGGTGTATAGTCTTGTGTAGGGTGTTGTGCAGGGTGTAGAGTCTTGTGTAGGGTGTTGTGCAGGGTGTAGAGTCTTGTGTAGGGTGTTGTGCAGGGTGTAGAGTCTTGTGCAGGGTATAGAGTCTTGTGCAGGGTGTAGAGTCTTGTGTAGGGTGTTGTGCAGGGTGTAGAGTCTTGTGCAGGGTGTAGAGTCTTGTGCAGGGTGTAGAGTCTTGTGCAGGGTGTTGTGCAGGGTGTAGAGTCTTGTGCAGGGTGTAGAGTCTTGTGTAGGGTGTTGTGCAGGGTGTAGAGTCTTGTGCAGGGTGTAGAGTCTTGTGCAGGGTGTAGAGTCTTGTGTAGGGTGTTGTACAGGGTGTAAAGTCTTGTGTAGGGTGAGTCTTGTGTAGGGTGTTGTGCAGGGTGAGTCTTGTGTAGAGTGTTGTGCAGGGTATAGAGGTTGTGTAGGGTGTTGTGCAGTTTGTAGTGTAGGGTGTTGTGTATTGTGTAGGGTAACACTTGATTCAGTACAGTGATGTATAAATATAGGAGTTCTTTGGGACGTAGCCCCAGAAGCAGTGCAGATGTGCTCAGGAAGTGCACCAAGAAGTCATCTTCCTCATCTAGTGCACTTCACTGACAGTGTACATGTGCTCTATGTGCTTTACGTAAGGGGACATGAAGACATGATACCAGGAGCAGGCCTGGAACCTTGGCATCCCCGTGGTCCTATGTGTGCTCTTTCCTCTTTAGGAGCCCTTTAAAGGCTTGTTTGAAGTCCTCGTTAAAGCTGGTGTAGAGCAGCGGGTTGATCAGCGAGTTAATGTATCCGAGCCAGGTGAGGAAGTCGGACACGTGCGGAGAAGGCTGCAGGACATTCAGTGCCATCAGGAGCTCTTTAATAAAGAAGGGCAGCCAGCAGACAATGAAAGCTCCCAGGATGAGGCCGAGGATCCGAGCGGCCTTCCTCTCACGTGAGCTGCACACCTGGTTCCTTTCCTCTGGGCTGTTCAGCTTCTCCAGCTCCATGCCGGGGTCAGAGGGGGACAGCTCAACTCGGAAGTGGTTCAGAGAGTCACTGAGGTGGCGTGATGAGCCACGCTTCTGGTAAAGGGACTTGGCCGCGCCATAAATGCGGTAATACAGGATGAGGATCAGAGTCATGGGGATGTAGAAGGCCCCGAAGGTGGAGTAGATACTGTACCCAAGCTGGTCGTGTTCGATCACGCAATGGTGAACATCGCCGAGGCGCCGGCGCCAGAAAAGAGGAGGGGCTGAGATCAAGACGGAGGCCACCCAGACAGCGGTGACCATGATAACGGCACGCCGCGGGGTCCTCTTGCGGGTGTATTCCACCGCCTTGGTGATGGCCCAGTAGCGGTCGAGTGCAATGACGCACAGGTGCAGGATGGAGCAGGTGCAGCAGGTCATGTCCACGCTCAGCCACACCTCACACATCACACGCCCCAGGTTCCACGTCGCCATGGCGATGTACAGGATGCTCAGCGGCATCACCAGCAACGCAACTAGGAAGTCGGTAACCGCCAGTGAGCAGATGAGGTAGTTAGCCGGGAGGCGGAGCTTTCTGGTGGTCAGGATAGCGGCGATAACCGCGCCGTTCATTACAGCTGTCGATAACGCCAGCAAACCCAACAGACAAGCCACTGCTAACCGCTCCGTCACCACGGCGAAGCCAAACTCCGCCCTCTGATCGGACGCATTAGAGTGAGTATAGTTATTCAGAGGCGGAGCTTTAGAACTTTCTCCCAGGTAGCGCTCCATTTGCTCACTTAGGGGGGTTTTTTTTGGTCCTCCTCTCTGTTAATCCCAGTCCTACAGAACACAGTCACACCAGACAATTCATCAACAACATTAACTCCCTAATGAACATAATGAACATAATGTACAGCCATAAACACCAGGTACTGGAGCACATGACTCCTGTCAGCCAATCAGAATCAGGTAACCTTCTGGGAAACACAAACACACACACACACAGGGATCTGGAGTAGCACTCAATCAGACACACTGTCAAAGACAAACAGCTGCACTAGGGTGTGTGTGTGTGTGTGTGTGTGTGTGTGTGTGTGTGTGTGTGTGTGTGTGTGTGTGTGTGTGTGTGTGTGTGTGTGTGTGTGTGTGTGTGTGTGTGTGTGTGTGTGTGTGTGTGTGTGTGTGTGTGTGTGTGGTTTCTGATGACTTTTTGATGACGGTGTGATGTCACCACTGCAGTAAAATCCACATTAATCAGAAGTAAAAGCTCTTTTTCATTGTGTGGGCTTTAGAGCTAAGTGACAGAAGAAGTGTGTGTGTGTGTGTGTGTGTGGATGAGTTAAAGTTAAAGCACTGTTTCTCCAACAAATGTAATTTTTTTTCCTGTTCTTCCTTCACACACACACACACACACACACACACACACACACACACACACACACACACACACACACACACACAGTGATATATACAGATGGTGTTAGACGGTGAGAGTGAGACAGTCTGTACATTTATTCAGAAAGAATCTGATTTTGTGCAGAACTGTAAGAGGAAGTAATTATTACCTGATGTGAGGTGTGTGTGTGTGTGTGTGTGTAAGTGTGTGTAATGTGATTATATACCCTGAGTTATAAATGTGTAATTGTTTTTTTTTTTTCCTCTGTATTCTGTTTATAAATCATCCCTAATTTTACAGGTAATGTTGTGGCAGTGTGTGTGTGTGTGTGTGTGTGTGTGTGAGGTGGATGATGATTACACTACTAATCTGTCCACACACCTACATCCTAAGATCATCTGTCAGAAACCACTTTAAACACCTAAAATACAGTCCACCATAAGAGGTTGAGCAATGCGTTACTGTCACGCGCGCGCACACACACACACACACACACACACACACACACACACACACACACACACACAGAACTAAAGCATATGAATTGAACATCTGATCACATCACATTATCAACTTGTGCTGTTAATATCATGAACAGCAGCTACGCTAATTCCTCTCCACTGCTTCTCTTTCTCTCCCCATCCCGAGGCTTCCTGAGGTTTGGCCAGCTCCAGTCACGTCCCACCTCGTGAAGATTATGGACCTATGGATGATCATGGAGAAGTAGATGCCGAGTGTTTAAAGGCCCTGGCATGGAGAAGCTGATGCTGGATCTATGATGATCACAAATTGTTCTGTATTGTTGAAAGATTTATGACCAAACTTTTGATGTCACCCATATGAGGATGGGTTCCCCTTTGAGTCTGGTTCCTCTCAAGGTTTCTTCCTCATATCATCTAAGGGAGTTTTTCCTTGCCACTGTCGCCACGGCTGCTCATCAGGGACAAACGCACACCATTCACCTTCACTGTTGTTTTCTGTAAAGCTGCTTTGAGACAATGTCTGTTGTGAAAAGCGCTATACAAATAAACTTGACTTGACTTGACATATATAGTGAATAAAGAGAACACATTTTATAAGGTTAATGGTAACACAAGGTTAACACACACACACACACACACAATCTTTTCACAACCTATTTCAGCAAAGAGTGTGTGTGAGGTGCTAAATCTGATTTTCATTCCACATCTGGGGTGATGTGAGAACACCTGTCAGGTTTTTTATGGGGGGGGTGTTCATTACTGACTAGTATTAAAGGTCATATTTAAAATGCATCTGGTTTAATGAGGAATCATGCAGCAGCTTGGGACAATCATAAACATTTATATTCCTCATTCATCAACTCCCCCTGACCCCAACATCTCACTGCTCATATCCACCAATCAGAGCTCAGACTGAGAGCACACCACCAATCAGAGCTCAGACTAAGAGCACATGACCAATCAGAGCTCAGACTAAGAGCAGACGACCAGATGGAGGTGTTCAGTTCAATCATCTGGTAAGAATATTTATTCAGATTAAGCACCTCAGCGCCGCCCCTCAGGTCTGATCTCACATCTCTGCTGCAACTTATTTACACCTAGCAGTCAGAACGTAAATGTGACTGGACTATTTCTCCAGGAAAAAACATCTTACCATCAACAACATCTCAGCATCAGTGTGTCTTCAGCCATTTCACGGGTCCTACCTGCTACAAACAGTCTCATAACTGGGTCTGAAAACAAACACTTGTCTCTGAGACACTAAACATAACCCGGTTTACACCAGTATTCATCACCCAGTACACCCAGTACTCAGCTCCCAGCACTCATCACCCAGTACACACCCAGTACTCCTCACCCAGTACACCCAGTACACACCCAGCACTCATCACCCAGTACACACCCAGTACTCATCACCCAGCACACAACCAGTACTCCTCACCCAGTACACCCAGCACTCATCACCCAGTACTCATCACCCAGCACACCCAGTACACACCCAGTACTCATCACCCAGCACACACCCAGTACACACCCAGTACTCATCACCCAGTACACACCCAGTACTCATCACCCAGTACACACCCAGTACACCCAGCACTCATCACCCAGTACACCCAGTACACACCCAGTACTCATCACCCAGTACACACCCAGTACTCATCACCCAGTACACCCAGTACACACCCAGCACTCCTCACCCAGCACACACCCAGTACACATCACCCAGCACACACCCAGTACTCCTCACCCAGTACACCCAGCACTCATCACCCAGTACACCCAGTACACACCCAGTACTAATCACCCAGGACACACCCAGTACTCATCACCCAGTACACATCACCCAGCACACACCCAGTACTCATCACCCAGTACACCCAGTACACATCACCCAGCACACACCCAGTATCCATCACCCAGTACACCCAGTACACATCACCCAGCACACACCCAGTACACACCCAGTACTCCTCACCCAGTACACCCAGTACACATCACCCAGCACACACCCAGTACTCATCACCCAGTACTCATCACCCAGTACACCTCACCCAGCACACACCCAGCACTCATCACCCAGTACACCCAGTACACCCCCAGTACACCCAGTACTCATCACCCAGTACTCATCACCCAGTACACACCAAGTACTCTTCACCCAGTACACCCAGCACTCATCACCCAGCACTCCTCACCCAGCACACACCCAGTACACACCCAGTACTTATCACCCAGTACACACCCAGCACTCCTCACCCAGCACACACCCAGTACACACCCAGTACTCATCACCCAGTACACACCCAGCACTCATCACCCAGCACACACCCAGTACACACCCAGTACACCCAGTACTCATCACCCAGTACACCCAGTACTCATCACCCAGTACACCCAGTACTCATCACCCAGTACACACCCAGCACTCCTCACCCAGCACACACCCAGCACACACCCAGTACTCATCACCCAGCACACACCCAGTACTCATCACCCAGCACACCCAGTCTCCCAGTACTCATCTATCCACATTCTTTCGCTCTCGTCTTGTCTTTATTTTTTTGCTTCCTCTTTCTGTGTTCATTTCCCCTGATTCCCATGGGGGGGGGGGGGTGAGTGATGGAGGAGGAGGAAGGAGAGGAGCTCACCCTGCTCTGACTCCATGAGGGATCTGATGGTGTTGAGGTCCTGAAGTGTAAAAAATTATATGTAATTAAT
>NC_139601.1:17372109-17392109 GCF_946808225.1 Silurus aristotelis
TGTACAATGTAAAAAACAATGTAGAATGTGTATATGTCTCTCTCAAAGGTTTATTTTCAATCTAAACACCTTACACACACACACACACACACACACACACACACACACACACACACACACACACACACACACACACACACACACACACACACAGACACACACACACACACACACACACACAGTGCTTTTCATTTTCGCAGTGAATTCTAAGTAAATGGTGTTGAACATCTGCAGTGTCACAGAAGCAGCGAGAACTGTAAGAGTTTCAGCAGGAGGAGGAATAAAGAACAGGACCACACACACACACACACACACACACACACACACACACACACACACTCTCTACCATGTCACTGTCATGGTTATTAATCATCTGGCAGTGAAGTGTGTGTGGAGAACATTTCTCCTGAGGTATGGGTGAAGGGGTGCCAATAAATAATGTAGGGCAATAGACGACTTTGACCAAATTACCATCAACTTACAGATTAAACACGTGAACTTCAGATCTACACTCAATAACTAACTTCAGTCCTGGAGAACCTCGTGTTCTTTTCCCAACATTTAGCTGAACAGATCTTTCATGGAAACAGACAACTGCGTTCACAGCCTAATTTAGACATCTGTAGACACACACACACACACACACACACACACACAGACTTTATTTTGATTTTTTTTATGTTTTCCGCCTCCTCACACACTCTGAACTTTCAGCCCACGTTCTAGCACACGTTCAAAGGACAAGTCTTTATCAACGACCAGCCATGATTTCTCTCTCTCTCTCTCTCACACACACACACACACACACACACACTATTGAAGTATGAGTATATTACAGTGAGAGTGTGTGTGGTGAGATGATGTCATGGGGGAGCACTTACTTTTGCCAGAGCAGGTGATTAGGAGTTAAAGTGAGATCAGGTCTCATCTCCACTGAAATCCCACAATGCACTGCAGCTGGATGCCAGGCCTTAGACTCAGACTCGCCTGGGTTCAGGGGGAAGTGATGTATAAGCTGAGGAGTGTGATGGTGAGGAAGGTGAACATCTACATGCATCTTTTTCATCTCATTTATTACCCCATTCAATTTCCATCCTCACGTTTCCTCCTCCTCCTCTTCCATCTCTCATTCCTCCTCTGTGATCTCTCAGGAAGAGAAAGCTGATGAACAAAGGAAGAGTGGATAAACAGAGGGAGGTGTCATTTCAGGTGGAAGCTACTTGAGATGGTCTTCAAAGCAGCTGAATTTTGATCAAAGACTCCCTCAGGTTTATCTGTGCTGTAACCAGGCAACAATCTGAGTTCCAGGAAAAACATCTGAACGAAATGCAAACCTGTTCAGATCTGTTCCTCAGGCCTGTGAGCTGGTGGAACCCGTTAGAACCCAGGAGAACCCTGACTAACTTTTACACACAGCATCATGCAGAGAAAGAGAGGGGAGAGAGAGAGAGAGAGAGAGAGAGAGAGAGAGAGAGAGAGAGAGAATGTGCTGTGGATGAGTAAAGTGTCTCTGGTAGACAGTTTGAGGTTCTAATGAGGAGGCTGAAGTTTGAAGTTGCTACTCTGATCTGGTTGAAGTTCTCTCTCTCTCTCTCTCTCTCTCTCTCTCTCACACCCCTCTGATTTTATTTTCATTAAAACACCTGCAATGTTACAGCTCTCCTCCACCATCTGGTGTTCACCAAAGGAACTGCATGAAGACCTTCCCTCGCCTCTGACTAAATACTGAGACCACGCCCCCTCCACTGGTCCCCAAAGGCCACGCCTCCTTGAGACTCTCAGTAGATTGTGGTGATTGCATTGATAACATTAAACAGAAGAACAAAGGACTTTAAACAATATTTTTATTGAGTTTTCTTTTTTGTACAAATTCTGCAAAAAAAGGAAAGTAAATTAAAAGGCGGTGATGGATATGGAGAAGAAGTGCAGTCAGGAACGTGTAAGGAACACAAGAAGACTATCTGCGGGAGCTTCTGGACTCGAGGATCTGCACGACGAGCTGGTTCTTCAGGCCGAGCAGTTTGGTGGCGTAGTGCTCCAGCAAGGCAGCGCTCACACGCTCACGTAGAACACGCAGACGTGGCAAGGACCTGCGATCAGGAATGTTCAACAACACGTGGAAAAGCTCCTGCCAGAGATCACTGTGAGGTTTCCTGAGAGAGAGAGAAAATCTTATCCATCTGAAGGTTCTTCCACAATTATCCGTGTCCCGAACGCCACCGTGTGTGTGTGTGTGTGTGTGTGTGTAGTAGAAGTGTACACTTGTGCTATCAGAACAAACACCACACTGACCTCTTAAACACTCCACCGCTGCTCCACACACCTCCATCATTCCTCACCTTCATGTAGGAACCAAACAACATGCAGTAGACCGTGCCGGCGATCCCAAAGTAATCCGTCTGCAGGACACACACACACACACGAGGAGGGCAGGTGAGGAGAGAGAGCAGAAGCAGGAGAGCTGAGGAGAAGGAAAGCGACAGGTAGGTGAGAAGGTACCTGGTAAGTCCAGGGTCTGCCGCTGAGCATCTCAGTGCACTGGAAGCCGGAGGTCATGCAGTGAGCAGTGAACTGAACTCCTGCAGGGAACAGAGTCACGTCTATACTCTGTCCAAAATCAATCAGAACCAGACCAT
Organism: Silurus aristotelis; assembly: GCF_946808225.1. Taxonomy (NCBI): domain Eukaryota; kingdom Metazoa; phylum Chordata; class Actinopteri; order Siluriformes; family Siluridae; genus Silurus; species Silurus aristotelis. Next base: position 17,374,746 of record NC_139601.1, read on the forward strand.
GATCCATGTTCTCTTCACTCAGGTTCTTGTTCTGGAGGAACCTACAGAAACAAACACACACACACACAGGTCAGAATAGAGCAAGAACACCTTCACCTTCTCTCACACACACACACACACACACACACACACCTCTCTCCCAGCAGGAAGTTGTCGGGTTTGATGTCAGCGTGGATGATGTGTGAGGTGTGGAGTCTCTCCACCATGTCCAGGATACACATGGTGAAGTACATCACCAGGGGCTGAGGAATCACCTTCTCACTGCGGCTCTTATACAGGTTCACCACGTTCTACACACACACACACACACACACACACACACACACACACACACACACACACACACACACACACAATCAGTACACTGTGGAGAACATCAGGAACACACACACACACACACACACACACACACACACACACACACACACACACACACACACACACACACACACAATCAGTACACTGTGGAGAACATCAGGAACACACACACACACACACACACACACACACAATCAGTACACTGTGGAGAACATCAGGAACACACACACACACACACACACACACACACACACACACACACACACACACACACAATCAGTACACTGTGGAGAACATCAGGAACACACACACACACACACACACACACACACACACACACACACACACACACACACACACACACACAATCAGTACACTGTGGAGAACATCAGGAACACACACACACACACACACACACACACACACACACACACACACACACACACACACACACTACAGCTGGACATGTGAACTTGTTTGTTGGAGCTCTTCATGGCCCTGGTGAGCAGTTGAACAGTGGTGTGTGGATGAGATGTTTCCTCACCAGCAGTGTGCCGCAGGTGTGCAGCTCTCCGAGGAGAACGCTGCCGTTGCTGTACAGGTGAGCGGCGTGAAGCTGATGGTACAGGTGACGTGCGTGAGGTTCCACACGCCAGTCCAGCTGAGTGTTCATGTAGAACTCCCACGGACTCGAGGGCTTCTGTACCTGCACACGCACACACACGTCTCAGCGTCCTCATACACACTCACTGAGTAACCTCACATGACCTGACTTTCTAAACCAGAAGTCACGTGATCCATCAGTATGGAGATGATGGGTAAGATGATGTACCTTTAGGATGAGTTTGTGGGACGTGTCCAGCTCAGTGGCCTGATAGACGGTGGCAAAAGCTCCCTGACCCACCACACCGTCCACACGCAAACACTTATCCCCTGAAACACAAACACACACACACACACACACACAGAAGCATGATCACATCTTATATCACCTCCAAACCTTCTGAAGGTTCAGCAGAACGCAGGTCCTGGATGGAAAGTCAGAAGATTTGATCTGCAGGTTCATGACAACAATCACAACCACGGTGTGGCTAGATGTGTGTGTGTGTGTGTGTGTGTGTGTGTGTGTGTGTGTGTGTGTGTTCTTACCCATCTGCACTGTGATTTTGGGGGCAATTGGAGGAACACAGCATGACCAGGTGCTCAGGTTGGGGTATGAGTTCAGGGTGGGATGGAGACCAGCGAGGAGAGACGCGATCACCTCATCATCCCACGGATCAGAGACCAACACTGCGCGCGCACACACACACACACACACACACACACACACAGTGTGATGGAGATGTTTAGCACATCATCTCTGGACCTTCTGAACATGGTTCTCAAATAGAGGAGTACCTGAGGAAGTGGGTGAGGAAGTGGGCAGGGCAGGACTCATGGGAACATCACCACAGCTCAGTTTGAAGGACACTTCCACCACATTCATTCTTGCAGATGTTTTCCTGTTCAGCTGTGGAGTCACCATGACGTCCAGATCTTCCTCCATCTCCTGTACAGGACTCTCCGAGCTGATCCAGTTTAGTCCTGGTTCTGCAGCTGGAGTCATGAGAACGTCCTGGACTGGGTCAGAGCTTCTCCACTCCTGGGAGGTCTTGAAACTGGAATAGAGCTTTTTCTCAGACTTGCGTCTGCCAAATGATCTTTTAGGGAGCAGAATTCCGGAGCGTTCCAGAAGCGAAGACGAGTGCTGCTCCGAGTGGAAGTTCAAGCAAGGTCTGGAGGTCTGATGTGACGACTCCAGCTTTACATCCAGGTCAGATTCAGAGAGCTGGATCGGACTCTCCACCTGAAGCCAGCCGAACCCTGGAGCTGGTTCTGGACTCATGGGGACGTCCTGACTCGCTTTTGACACCGGATCTGGGCTTTGTGGAACCATGAATGATTTCCTCTGATAGACCTGAGGGTTCTCCAGCAGCAGACTTTCAGATCTGTGCATGTTGAAGGACACTTCAGGCAGGAGAACATCAGCTTCTTCTAGGTCTGATTGCTGTGAATGGTTTGGGTGATCCTTATCTGGGTTTATCTCCATGAAGGAGCTCAGGCTCCTGGAGTTCGGTTTCTCAGGTCTGCCTTCTCCAAATAGGCGGAGCCTGCTGGTGTTGAGCTCTGTGTGAGAGACTCGTGGGTCTGCTAGAAGGTCTTGGTTAAGGTTTTGAGTGTGTGAGGTGAAGCTGCTGGAGGTAAGCTCGTCTGGTTTGTTCAGGATGTTGGAGTTGAGATGTTCCTTTGAGGTCAGATCTCCATCGGATTTGACGTCAGTGGACGGACTCTGGTAGACGCTCCAGCTGGGTTTGGTCGTGGCTCGGAGCTCCTGGCTGGTTGTGATGCTCTGATCAGGGAACTTGAGAGGAGCTAACACACTGAATGATGCTAACGCCGGCCTGCTAACGCTAATGCTGCTGCTGCTCTGACTGAAATGGACCAGAGAGTGGACGTGTTCCTGCACACTCTCACACGTGCCCATGGTGGATCCCTGAACTCTCAGAGTAGATTCCTCAGCAGCACACTGCTTCTCCTTCTCCTCCAGAGGACTCTGCTCCAGAATTGGACTGGAAGGGAACAGAAGGTGCATGATTAGATTTCACCACATGGTCAGAAGTGCTGAAGAAACGTTTAGGTCTCAAGATCTCCAGCAGCAGTACCTCAGTTTGGCAGACTGGCGCAGGTACGGGTTCTCCTCCACTCCACCTTCTACTGAATTACACACACACACACACACACACACACACACACACACACACACACACACACACACACACCATGTATGAACACTACAGTGTGCGTTCACAAGACTGTGCATGTGTGTGTTCACATGACTGCTGTGTGTGTGTGCTGTGTGATCACCGTGACTGTGCTGTGTGTGGTGTGTGTTCACCGTGACTGTGCTGTGTGCGCTCACCGTGACTGTGCTGTGTGCGGGTGTGGTGTGTGTGTTCACCGTGACTGTGCTGTGTGCGCGTGTGTGGTGTGTGTTCACCGTGACTGTGCTGTGTGCGGTGTGGTGTGTGGTGTGCGTTCACCGTGACTGTGCTGTGTGCGGTGTGGTGTGTGGTGTGCGTTCACCGTGACTGTGCTGTGCGCGGTGTGGTGTGCGTTCACCGTGACTGTGCTGTGCGTGGTGTGGTGTGCGATCACCGTGACTGTGCTGTGTGCGCGCGTGCTTGTGTGTGTGGTCTGCGATCACCGTGACTGTGCTGTGCGCGGTGTGTTGTCAAGTCAAGTCAAGTCAAGTTTATTTGTATAGCGCTTTTCACAACAGACATTGTCTCAAAGCAGCTTTACAGAAAACAACAGTGAAGGTGAATGGTGTGCGTTTGTCCCTGATGAGCAGCCGTGGCGACAGTGGCAAGGAAAAACTCCCTTAGATGATATGAGGAAGAAACCTTGAGAGGAACCAGACTCAAAGGGGAACCCATCCTCATATGGGTGTTGTGTGGTGTGCGTTCACCGTGACTGTGCTGTGTGCGGTGTGGTGTGTGTTCACCGTGACTGTGCGATCACCGTGACTGTGCTGTGTGCGCGCGCGGTTGTGGTGTGTGATCACAGAGATTGTGCGCGTGCGTGTGTGGTGTGCGATAACCGCGACTGTGCTGTGTGCGCGCGTGTGGTGTGCGATCACCACGACTGTGCTGTGTGCGCTCGCCGCGACTGTGCTGTGTGTGTGTGGTGTGGTGTGTGATCACCGTGACTGTGCTGTGTGTGTGTGTGTGTGGTGTGTTCACCGTGACTGTGCTGTGTGTGTGTGTGGTGTGTGATCACCGTGACTGTGCTGTGTGTGTGTGTGGTGTGGTGTGTGATCACCGTGACTGTGCTGTGTGTGTGTGTGATCACCGTGACTGTGCTGTGTGTGTGTGTGTGTGTGTGTGGTGTGGTGTGTGATCACCGTGACTGTGCTGTGTGTGGTGTGGTGTGTGATCACCGTGACTGTGCTGTGTGTGGTGTGGTGTGTGATCACCGTGACTGTGCTGTGTGTGTGTGTGTGATCACCGTGACTGTGCTGTGTGTGTGTGTGGTGTGGTGTGTGATCACCGTGACTGTGCTGTGTGTGTGTGTGGTGTGGTGTGTGTTTACCGTGACTGTGCTGTGTGTGTGTGTGGTGCTGTGTGTGTGTGTGGTGTGGTGTGTGTTTACCGTGACTGTGCTGTGTGTGTGTGTGTGTGGTGTGGTGTGTTCACCGTGACTGTGCTGTGTGTGTGTGTGTGTGTGGTGTGGTGTGTTCACCGTGACTGTGCTGTGTGTGTGTGTGTGGTGTGGTGCGATCACCGTGACTGTGCTGTGTGTGTGTGTGGTGTGTTCACCGTGACTGTGCTGTGTGTGTGTGTGGTGTGTGATCACCGTGACTGTGCTGTGTGTGTGTGGTGTGTTCACCGTGACTGTGCTGTGCGCGCGCGTGTGCTGTGCGATCGCCGCGACTGTGCTGTGTGTGTGTGTGTGTGTGGTGTGTGTTCGCCGTGACTGTGCTGTGTGTGTGTGTGTGTGTGGTGTGTGATCACCGTGAGTGTGCTGTGTGTGTGTGTGGTGTGGTGTGTTCACCGTGACTGTGCTGTGTGTGGTGTGGTGTGTGATCACCGTGACTGTGCTGTGTGTGTGTGTGTGGTGTGGTGTGTGATCACCGTGACTGTGCTGTGTGTGTGTGTGGTGTGGTGTGTGATCACCGTGACTGTGCTGTGTGTGTGTGGTGTGGTGTGTGATCACCGTGACTGTGCTGTGTGTGTGTGGTGTGGTGTGTGTTCACCGTGACTGTGCTGTGTGTGTGTGTGTGTGTGATCACCGTGACTGTGCTGTGTGTGTGTGTGTGGTGTGGTGTGTGATCACCGTGACTGTGCTGTGTGTGTGTGTGGTGTGCGATCACCACGACTGTGCTGTGTGCGCGCGTGTGGTGTGCGATCACCACGACTGTGCTGTGTGCGCTCGCCGCGACTGTGCTGTGTGTGTGTGGTGTGGTGTGTGATCACCGTGACTGTGCTGTGTGTGTGTGTGGTGTGGTGTGTGATCACCGTGACTGTGCTGTGTGTGTGTGGTGTGGTGTGTGATCACCGTGACTGTGCTGTGTGTGTGTGTGGTGTGGTGTGTGATCACCGTGACTGTGCTGTGTGTGTGTGGTGTGGTGTGTGATCACCGTGACTGTGCTGTGTGTGTGTGTGGTGTGTTCACCGTGACTGTGCTGTGTGTGTGTGTGGTGTGTGATCACCGTGACTGTGCTGTGTGTGTGTGTGGTGTGGTGTGTGATCACCGTGACTGTGCTGTGTGTGTGTGTGGTGTGTGATCACCGTGACTGTGCTGTGTGTGTGTGTGTGTGTGTGGTGTGGTGTGTGATCACCGTGACTGTGCTGTGTGTGGTGTGGTGTGTGATCACCGTGACTGTGCTGTGTGTGGTGTGGTGTGTGATCACCGTGACTGTGCTGTGTGTGTGTGTGTGTGTGTGTGATCACCGTGACTGTGCTGTGTGTGTGTGTGGTGTGGTGTGTGATCACCGTGACTGTGCTGTGTGTGTGTGTGGTGTGGTGTGTGTTTACCGTGACTGTGCTGTGTGTGTGTGTGGTGCTGTGTGTGTGTGTGGTGTGGTGTGTGTTTACCGTGACTGTGCTGTGTGTGTGTGTGTGGTGTGGTGTGTTCACCGTGACTGTGCTGTGTGTGTGTGTGTGGTGTGGTGTGTTCACCGTGACTGTGCTGTGTGTGTGTGTGTGGTGTGGTGCGATCACCGTGACTGTGCTGTGTGTGTGTGTGGTGTGTTCACCGTGACTGTGCTGTGTGTGTGTGTGTGTGTGTGTGTGGTGTGTGATCACCGTGACTGTGCTGTGTGTGTGTGGTGTGTTCACCGTGACTGTGCTGTGTGCGCGCGTGTGCTGTGCGATCGCCGCGACTGTGCTGTGTGTGTGTGTGTGTGTGGTGTGTGTTCACCGTGACTGTGCTGTGTGTGTGTGTGTGTGTGGTGTGTGATCACCGTGACTGTGCTGTGTGTGTGTGTGGTGTGGTGTGTTCACCGTGACTGTGCTGTGTGTGGTGTGGTGTGTGATCACCGTGACTGTGCTGTGTGTGTGTGTGTGTGGTGTGGTGTGTAATCACCGTGACTGTGCTGTGTGTGTGTGTGTGGTGTGGTGTGTGATCACCGTGACTGTGCTGTGTGTGTGTGGTGTGGTGTGTGTTCACCGTGACTGTGCTGTGTGTGTGTGTGTGATCACCATGACTGTGCTGTGTGTGTGTGTGTGGTGTGGTGTGTGATCACCGTGACTGTGCTGTGTGTGTGTGTGGTGTGGTGTGTGATCACCGTGACTGTGCTGTGTGTGTGTGTGGTGTGGTGTGTGATCACCGTGACTGTGCTGTGTGTGTGTGGTGTGGTGTGTGTTCACCGTGACTGTGCTGTGTGTGTGTGTGTGTGTGTGGTGTGTGATCACCGTGACTGTGCTGTGTGTGTGTGTGGTGTGGTGTGTTCACCGTGACTGTGCTGTGTGTGGTGTGGTGTGTGATCACCGTGACTGTGCTGTGTGTGTGTGTGTGTGGTGTGGTGTGTGATCACCGTGACTGTGCTGTGTGTGTGTGTGGTGTGGTGTGTGATCACCGTGACTGTGCTGTGTGTGTGTGGTGTGGTGTGTGTTCACCGTGACTGTGCTGTGTGTGTGTGTGTGATCACCGTGACTGTGCTGTGTGTGTGTGTGTGGTGTGGTGTGTGATCACCGTGACTGTGCTGTGTGTGTGTGTGGTGTGGTGTGTGATCACCGTGACTGTGCTGTGTGTGTGTGTGGTGTGGTGTGTGATCACCGTGACTGTGCTGTGTGTGTGTGGTGTGGTGTGTGTTCACCGTGACTGTGCTGTGTGTGTGTGTGTGATCACCGTGACTGTGCTGTGTGTGTGTGTGTGGTGTGTGATCACCGTGACTGTGCTGTGTGTGTGTGTGGTGTGGTGTGTGTTTACCGTGACTGTGCTGTGTGTGTGTGTAGTGTGGTGTGTGTTTACCGTGACTGTGCTGTGTGTGTGTGTAGTGTGGTGTGTGTTTACCGTGACTGTGCTGTGTGTGTGTGTGGTGTGTTCACCGTGACTGTGCTGTGTGTGTGTGTTTGGTGTGTTCACCGTGACTGTGCTGTGTGTGTGTGTGGTGTGTGATCAACGTGACTGTGCTGTGTGTGTGTGGTGTGTTCACCGTGACTGTGTGTGTGTGTGTGGTGTGTGATCACCGTGACTGTGCTGTGCTGTGTGTGTGTGTGGTGTGGTGTGTGATCACCGTGACTGTGCTGTGTGTGTGTGTGGTGTGGTGTGTTCACCGTGACTGTGCTGTGTGTGGTGTGGTGTGGTGTGTTCACCGTGACTGTGCTGTGTGTGTGTGTGGTGTGGTGTGTTCACCGTGACTGTGCTGTGTGTGTGTGGTGTGTTCACCGTGACTGTGCTGTGTGTGTGTGTGGTGTGTGATCAACGTGACTGTGCTGTGTGTGTGTGTGGTGTGTGATCACCGTGACTGTGCTGTGTGTGTGTGTGGTGTGTGATCACCGTGACTGTGCTGTGTGTGTGTGTGTGGTGTGGTGTGTGATCACCGTGACTGTGCTGTGTGTGTGTGTTGTGTGGTGTGTGATCACCGTGACTGTGCTGTGTGTGTGTGTTGTGTGGTGTGTGATCACCGTGACTGTGCTGTGTGTGTGTGTGGTGTGGTGTGTGATCACCGTGACTGTGCTGTGTGTGTGTGTGGTGTGTGATCAACGTGACTGTGCTGTGTGTGTGTGTGTGTGGTGTGGTGTGTGATCACCGTGACTGTGCTGTGTGTGGTGTGGTGTGTGATCACCGTGACTGTGCTGTGTGTGGTGTGGTGTGTGATCACCGTGACTGTGCTGTGTGTGTGTGTGTGGTGTGGTGTGTGTTTACCGTGACTGTGCTGTGTGTGTGTGTGGTGCTGTGTGTGTGTGTGGTGTGGTGTGTGTTTACCGTGACTGTGCTGTGTGTGTGTGTGTGTGGTGTGGTGTGTTCACCGTGACTGTGCTGTGTGTGTGTGTGGTGTGGTGTGTTCACCGTGACTGTGCTGTGTGTGTGTGTGGTGTGGTGTGTTCACCGTGACTGTGCTGTGTGTGTGTGTGGTGTGGTGCGATCACCGTGACTGTGCTGTGTGTGTGTGTGGTGTGTTCACCGTGACTGTGCTGTGTGTGTGTGTGTGTGTGGTGTGTGATCACCGTGACTGTGCTGTGTGTGTGTGGTGTGTTCACCGTGACTGTGCTGTGTGCGCGCGTGTGCTGTGCGATCGCCGCGACTGTGCTGTGTGTGTGTGTGGTGTGTGTTCACCGTGACTGTGCTGTGTGTGTGTGTGGTGTGTGATCACCGTGACTGTGCTGTGTGTGTGTGTGGTGTGGTGTGTTCACCGTGACTGTGCTGTGTGTGGTGTGGTGTGTGATCACCGTGACTGTGCTGTGTGTGTGTGTGTGGTGTGGTGTGTGATCACCGTGACTGTGCTGTGTGTGTGTGTGGTGTGGTGTGTGATCACCGTGACTGTGCTGTGTGTGTGTGGGGTGTGGTGTGTGTTCACCGTGACTGTGCTGTGTGTGTGTGTGTGATCACCGTGACTGTGCTGTGTGTGTGTGTGGTGTGTGATCACCGTGACTGTGCTGTGTGTGTGTGTGGTGTGGTGTGTGTTTACCGTGACTGTGCTGTGTGTGTGTGTAGTGTGGTGTGTGTTTACCGTGACTGTGCTGTGTGTGTGTGTAGTGTGGTGTGTGTTTACCGTGACTGTGCTGTGTGTGTGTGTGGTGTGTTCACTGTGACTGTGCTGTGTGTGTGTGTGGTGTGTTCACCGTGACTGTGCTGTGTGTGTGTGTTTGGTGTGTTCACCGTGACTGTGCTGTGTGTGTGTGTGGTGTGTGATCAACGTGACTGTGCTGTGTGTGTGTGGTGTGTTCACCGTGACTGTGTGTGTGTGTGTGGTGTGTGATCACCGTGACTGTGCTGTGCTGTGTGTGTGTGTGGTGTGGTGTGTGATCATCGTGACTGTGCTGTGTGTGTGTGTGGTGTGGTGTGTTCACCGTGACTGTGCTGTGTGTGTGTGGTGTGTTCACCGTGACTGTGCTGTGTGTGTGTGTGGTGTGTGATCAACGTGACTGTGCTGTGTGTGTGTGTGGTGTGTGATCACCGTGACTGTGCTGTGTGTGTGTGTTGTGTGGTGTGTGATCACCGTGACTGTGCTGTGTGTGTGTGTGTGTGTGGTGTGGTGTGTGTTTACCGTGACTGTGCTGTGTGTGTGTGTGTGGTGTGTTCACCGTGACTGTGCTGTGTGTGTGTGTGTGTGGTGTGGTGTGTTCACCGTGACTGTGCTGTGTGTGTGTGTGTGTGTGTGTGTGGTGTGGTGTGTTCACCGTGACTGTGCTGTGTGTGTGTGTGTGGTGTGGTGTGTTCACTGTGCTGTGTGTGTGTGTGGTGTGGTGTGTTCACCGTGACTGTGCTGTGTGTGTGTGTGGTGTGGTGTGTTCACTGTGACTGTGCTGCGTGTGTGTGTGGTGTGGTGTGTTCACCGTGACTGTGCTGTGTGTGTGTGTGTGTGTGTGTGGTGTGGTGTGTGTTTACCGTGACTGTGCTGTGTGTGTGTGTAGTGTGGTGTGTGTTTACCGTGACTGTGCTGTGTGTGTGTGTAGTGTGGTGTGTGTTTACCGTGACTGTGCTGTGTGTGTGTGTGTGTGTGGTGTGGTGTGTTTACTGTGACTGTGCTGTGTGTGTGTGTGGTGTGTTCACCGTGACTGTGCTGTGTGTGTGTGTTTGGTGTGTTCACCGTGACTGTGCTGTGTGTGTGTGTGGTGTGTGATCAACGTGACTGTGCTGTGTGTGTGTGGTGTGTTCACCGTGACTGTGCTGTGTGTGTGTGTGTGTGGTGTGTGATCACTGTGACTGTGCTGTGCTGTGTGTGTGTGTGGTGTGGTGTGTGATCACCGTGACTGTGCTGTGTGTGTGTGTGGTTTGTGATCACCGTGACTGTGCTGTGTGTGTGTGTGTGTGTGTGGTGTGTGATCACCGTGACTGTGCTGTGTGTGTGTGGTGTGGTGTGTGTTCACCGTGACTGTGCTGTGTGTGTGTGTGTGTGATCACCGTGACTGTGCTGTGTGTGTGTGTGGTGTGGTGTGTGATCACCGTGACTGTGCTGTGTGTGTGTGGTGTGGTGTGTGTTTACCGTGACTGTGCTGTGTGTGTGTGTAGTGTGGTGTGTGTTTACCGTGACTGTGCTCTGTGTGTGTGTGTGTGTGTGTGTGGTGTGTTCACCGTGACTGTGCTGTGTGTGGTGTGTTCACCGTGACTGTGCTGTGTGTGTGTGTGTGTGTGTGGTGTGTTCACCGTGACTGTGCTGTGTGTGTGTGTGGTGTGGTGTGTTCACCGTGACTGTGCTGTGTGTGTGTGTGGTGTGGTGCGATCACCGTGACTGTGCTGTGTGTGTGTGTGGTGTGTTCACCGTGACTGTGCTGTGTGTGTGTGTGTGTGGTGTGTGATCACCGTGACTGTGCTGTGTGCGCGCGTGTGCTGTGCGATCGCCGCGACTGTGCTGTGTGTGTCTGTGGTGTGTGTTCACCGTGACTGTGCTGTGTGTGTGTGTGGTGTGTGATCACCGTGACTGTGCTGTGTGTGTGTGTGGTGTGGTGTGTTCACCGTGACTGTGCTGTGTGTGGTGTGGTGTGTGATCACCGTGACTGTGCTGTGTGTGTGTGTGGTGTGGTGTGTGATCACCGTGACTGTGCTGTGTGTGTGTGGTGTGGTGTGTGTTCACCGTGACTGTGCTGTGTGTGTGTGTGTGTGTGTGGTGTGGTGTGTTCACCGTGACTGTGCTGTGTGTGTGTGTGTGGTGTGTTCACCGTGACTGTGCTGTGTGTGGTGTGGTGTGTGATCACCGTGACTGTGCTGTGTGTGTGTGTGGTGTGGTGTGTGATCACCGTGACTGTGCTGTGTGTGTGTGTGGTGTGGTGTGTTCACCGTGACTGTGCTGTGTGTGGTGTGGTGTGTGATCACCGTGACTGTGCTGTGTGTGTGTGTGGTGTGGTGTGTGATCACCGTGACTGTGCTGTGTGTGTGTGGTGTGGTGTGTGTTCACCGTGACTGTGCTGTGTGTGTGTGTGTGTGTGTGGTGTGGTGTGTTCACCGTGACTGTGCTGTGTGTGTGTGTGTGGTGTGTTCACCGTGACTGTGCTGTGTGTGTGTGTGTGTGTGTGTGGTGTGGTGTGTTCACCGTGACTGTGCTGTGTGTGTGTGTGTGTGTGTGTGTGGTGTGGTGTGTTCACCGTGACTGTGCTGTGTGTGTGTGTGTGGTGTGGTGTGTTCACTGTGCTGTGTGTGTGTGTGGTGTGGTGTGTTCACCGTGACTGTGCTGTGTGTGTGTGTGTGTGTGTGTGGTGTGGTGTGTTCACCGTGACTGTGCTGTGTGTGTGTGTGTGTGTGTGGTGTGTGATCACCGTGACTGTGCTGTGTGTGTGTGTGTGGTGTGTGATCACCGTGACTGTGCTGTGCTGTGTGTGTGTGTGGTGTGGTGTGTGATCACCGTGACTGTGCTGTGTGTGTGTGTGGTGTGGTGTGTGATCACCGTGACTGTGCTGTGTGTGTGTGTGTGTGTGTGTGTGGTGTGTTCACCGTGACTGTGCTGTGTGTGTGTGTGTGTGTGTGTTCACCGTGACTGTGCTGTGTGTGTGTGGTGTGTTCACCGTGACTGTGCTGTGTGTGTGTGGTGTGTTCACCGTGACTGTGCTGTGTGTGTGTGTGTGATCAACGTGACTGTGCTGTGTGTGTGTGGTGTGTTCACCGTGACTGTGCTGTGTGTGTGTGTGGTGTGTGATCACCGTGACTGTGCTGTGTGTGTGTGTGGTGTGGTGTGGTGTGTGATCACCGTGACTGTGCTGTGTGTGTGTGGTGTGGTGTGTGATCACCGTGACTGTGCTGTGTGTGTGTGTGTGGTGTGGTGTGTGATCACCGTGACTGTGCTGTGTGTGTGTGTGTGTGGTGTGGTGTGTGTTTACCGTGACTGTGCTGTGTGTGTGTGTGTGGTGTGTTCACCGTGACTGTGCTGTGTGTGTGTGTGTGTGGTGTGGTGTGTTCACCGTGACTGTGCTGTGTGTGTGTGTGTGTGTGTGTGTGTGGTGTGTTCACCGTGACTGTGCTGTGTGTGTGTGTGTGGTGTGGTGTGTTCACTGTGACTGTGCTGTGTGTGTGTGTGGTGTGGTGTGTTCACCGTGACTGTGCTGTGTGTGTGTGTGGTGTGTTCACCGTGACTGTGCTGTGTGTGTGTGTGGTGTGGTGTGTTCACCGTGACTGTGCTGTGTGTGTGTGGTGTGGTGTGTGTTTACCGTGACTGTGCTGTGTGTGTGTGGTGTGGTGTGTGTTTACCGTGACTGTGCTGTGTGTGTGGTGTGTTCACCGTGACTGTGCTGTGTGTGTGTGTGTGGTGTGGTGTGTTCACCGTGACTGTGCTGTGTGTGTGTGTGTGTGTGGTGTGGTGTGTTCACCGTGACTGTGCTGTGTGTGTGTGTGGTGTGGTGTGTGATCACCGTGACTGTGCTGTGTGTGTGTGGTGTGCTGTGGTGTGTGATCACCGTGACTGTGCTGTGTGTGTGTGGTGTGGTGTGTGTTCACCGTGACTGTGCTGTGTGTGTGTGTGTGATCACCGTGACTGTGCTGTGTGTGTGTGTGGTGTGGTGTGTGATCACCGTGACTGTGCTGTGTGTGTGTGGTGTGGTGTGTGTTTACCGTGACTGTGCTGTGTGTGTGTGTAGTGTGGTGTGTGTTTACCGTGACTGTGCTCTGTGTGTGTGTGTGTGTGTGTGGTGTGTTCACCGTGACTGTGCTGTGTGTGGTGTGTTCACCGTGACTGTGCTGTGTGTGTGTGTGTGTGTGTGTGTGTGTGGTGTGTTCACCGTGACTGTGCTGTGTGTGTGTGTGTGGTGTGTTCACCGTGACTGTGCTGTGTGTGTGTGTGGTGTGCGATCACCGCGACTGTGCTGTGTGCGCGCGCGTGTGGTGTGCGATCACCGCGACTGTGCTGTGTGCGCGCGCGTGTGTGGTGTGCAATCACCGCGACTGTGCTGTGTGCGCGCGCGTGTGTGGTGTGCGATCACCGCGACTGTGCTGTGTGCGCGCGCGTGTGTGGTGTGCGATCACCGCGACTGTGCTGTGTGCGCGCGCGTGTGTGGTGTGCGATCACCGCGACTGTGCTGTGTGCGCGCGCGTGTGTGGTGTGCGATCACCGCGACTGTGCTGTGTGCGCGCGCGTGTGTGGTGTGCGATCACCGCGACTGTGCTGTGTGCGCGCGCGTGTGTGGTGTGCGATCACCGCGACTGTGCTGTGTGCGCGCGCGTGTGTGGTGTGCGATCACCGCGACTGTGCTGTGTGTGCGCGCGGGTGTGTGTGGTGTGCGATCACCGCGACTGTGCTGTGTGCGCGCGCGTGTGTGTGGTGTGCGTTCACCGCGACTGTGCTGTGTGCGCGCGCGTGTGGTGTGCGATCACCGCGACTGTGCTGTGTGCGCGCGTGTGGTGTGGTGTGTGTTTACCGTGACTGTGCTGTGTGTGTGTGTGGTGTGGTGTGTGTTCACCGTGACTGTGCTGTGTGTGTGTGGTGTGTGTTCACCGTGACTGTGCTGTGTGTGTGTGTGGTGTGTGTTTACCGTGACTGTGCTGTGTGTGGTGTGGTGTGTGTTCACCGTGACTGTGCTGTGTGTGGTGTGGTGTGTGTTTACCGTGACTGTGCTGTGTGTGGTGTGTGTTCACCGTGACTGTGCTGTGTGTGTGTGTGTGTGGTGTGTGTGTTCACCGTGACTGTGCTGTGTGTGTGTGTGTGTGGTGTGTGTGTTCACCGTGACTGTGCTGTGTGTGTGTGTGTGTGTGTGTGGTGTGTGTTCACCGTGACTGTGCTGTGTGTGTGTGTGTGTTCACCGTGACTGTGCTGTGTGTATGTGTGGTGTGGTGTGTGTTCACCGTGACTGTGCTGTGTAGGTGTGTGTGGTGTGGTGTGTGTTCACCGTGACTGTGCTGTGTGTGTGTGTGTGTGTGTGTGTGTGGTGTGGTGTGTGTTCACCGTGACTGTGCTGTGTGTGTGTGTGTTCACCGTGACTGTGCTGTGTGTGTGTGTGGTGTGCTGTGGTGTGTGATCACCGTGACTGTGCTGTGTGTGTGTGTGTGTGTGGTGTGGTGTGTGTTTACCGTGACTGTGCTGTGTGTGGTGTGGTGTGTTCACCGTGACTGTGCTGTGTGTGTGTGTGTGTGTGTGGTGTGGTGTGTGTTTACCGTGACTGTGCTGTGTGTGGTGTGGTGTGTTCACCGTGACTGTGCTGTGTGTGGTGTGGTGTGTTTACCGTGACTGTGCTGTGTGTGGTGTGTTCACCGTGACTGTGCTGTGTGTGTGTGTGTGTGTGTGTGGTGTGGTGTGTTCACCGTGACTGTGCTGTGTGTGTGTGTGTGGTGTGTTCACCGTGACTGTGCTGTGTGTGTGTGTGGTGTGTTCACCGTGACTGTGCTGTGTGTGTGTGTGGTGTGTGATCACCGTGACTGTGCTGTGTGTGGTGTGGTGTGTGTTCACCGTGACTGTGCTGTGTGTGTGTGTGTGGTGTGTGATCACCGTGACTGTGCTGTGTGGTGTGCGATCACCGTGACTGTGCTGTGTGGTGTGCGATCACCGCGACTGTGCTGTGTGCGCGCGCGTGTGTGGTGTGCGATCACCGCGACTGTGCTGTGTGCGCGCGCGCGTGTGTGGTGTGCGATCACCGCGACTGTGCTGTGCGCGCGCGCGTGTGTGGTGTGCGATCACCGCGACTGTGCTGTGTGCGCGCGCGCGTGTGTGGTGTGCGATCACCGCGACTGTGCTGTGTGCGCGCGCGCGTGTGTGGTGTGCGATCACCGCGACTGTGCTGTGTGCGCGCGCGCGTGTGTGTGTGTGGTGTGCGTTCACCGCGACTGTGCTGTGTGTGTGTGTGGTGTGGTGTGTGTTCACCGTGACTGTGCTGTGTGTGTGTGTGTGGTGTGTGTTCACCGTGACTGTGCTGTGTGTGTGTGTGTGGTGTGTGTTCACCGCGACTGTGCTGTGTGTGTGTGTGGTGTGGTGTCTGTTCACCGTGACTGTGCTGTGTGTGTGTGTGGTGTGGTGTGTGTTCACCGTGACTGTGCTGTGTGTGTGTGTGTGGTGTGTGTTCACCGTGACTGTGCTGTGTGTGTGTGTGTGGTGTGTGTTCACCGTGACTGTGCTGTGTGTGGTGTGTGTTGACCGTGACTGTGCTGTGTGTGGTGTGGTGTGTGTTCACCGTGACTGTGCTGTGTGTGGTGTGGTGTGTGTTCACCGTGACTGTGCTGTGTGTGTGTGTGTGTGTGTGTGTGGTGTGGTGTGTGTTCACCATGACTGTGCTGTGTGTGTGTGTGTGTGTGTGTGTGGTGTGGTGTGTGTTCACCGTGACTGTGCTGTGTGTCTCTGCAGTAAGGGGGAAGGGGGTGGAGCGGTGTGGACACTAAGTGGGCGGAGAGAGCAAAATCTTGTGTGCGATTGGGGAAGGAGGCCATGGGGGCGTGGCCAGAACCCCACATTGTGCTGTCATCAGTGAGAGACTCCGCCCCCTGTGGAGTAACCTGTAAGGGAGGGGAGAGAAACACATTAAAAACTAATACACAAACAGTGTGAGAGAGAGAGAGAGAGAGAGAGAGAGAGAGATTAAGAACCTCACATTATCCTTGGACACAGGGATCTCAATCAGACCACGATGGGCTACGGGTTTGGGCTTCACCACCACCTGAGTATCAACACTGATACACACACACACACACACACACCCACACACACAAATTACTTCATGTTCTCTTTTCTTTCTGTCTATTTCTCAGTCTCTATTCTCCTCTTCTCCTCTTTTCTTTACTTAATGTGGTGATATTTACCCTCCGTTCTCATTATTCTCATCCTGATAAATCCTGAACGGAGCTGATGATGGAGCAACACCTACACACACACACACAATTATTACAGTGTTTTATTTAGAATTAATACACCCCAACACACACACACACACACACACACCGGTGAGTCTGCAGTTGCGTTCGAAGCTGTCCTCTTCAGCAGCAGTGTTGTGTGTGGTGTTGAACAGCGTGTCCTGGAGCAGAGTCGGTCCCTGGAACATGTTCCCTATCAGATCTACACACACACGAACATGCTTCTAAATGTAATCAGCACTCAGACTGAACATTTTGCTGTAACGTAGCGTGTTCAGGTGGAGTGTGTGTGTGTGTGTGTGTGTGTGTGTGTGCTTACCCAGGGCCTCTCTGGTGTTGACGGTGGGGGAAGGAAGTGCACGTGAAGGAGTTGCCGAGATCAGACCCAGAGACGTGTTGGGGGTGCCGTGAGAGTGATGACTGAAGCTTCTGCGAGACCCTGTGTGTGTGTGTGTGTGTGTGTGTGTGTGTGTGAGAGAGAGACATAGAAAGAGAGAGTAAGCCCCAGATTCTCCATAGTCAAAGAGAAGACAAACATGATGTTTCTCACTCACCCTCTGAGTTCACATCTCCCTCAGGTTCTTCAGGAACCAGCACATCACTACCACACACACACACACACACACACACACAGGTCAGATACCTACTGCTCATTCATCATACACAAATAAAGTGTTCCTGTGCGCGTAAGTGTGTGCGAGTGTGTGCGTGCGTCTCACCGCTGGAGTGTGTCGTGCTGTTGAGCGTGACTTTCTGCCTCAGCATGAGGTTCCTCTCGACACTCACGCACACTCTGTGCTGTGGGCTCCCCAGGTTGTGCAAGGCTGTGTGTGTGTGAGCTGAGTAAGAGTGTGTTTTGTAGTCTCTGAGAGAGTGACGTGTCGGAGTGGTGTGTCGGGACTGGCTCACACACACGCGCAGCACTGACTCTTTCAGACGGATCTCCTGGAAATGGGGTTTCTTCTGTGTTCTGGAGAGGGTGTGGTCCTGCCGGGACCTGCGCACACACACACACACACACTGAAACACATGTTGTATAGAAGTTCATGGAAGCGGTGTGTAGATGTTAAAAGGTGTGTGTGT
>NC_139601.1:17402109-17414609 GCF_946808225.1 Silurus aristotelis
TTTTTAATAGACAGATAAAAGGACTCATGTGATCAGAGTGAACTGAAGAAGATTCATGAATCCAGAGTCATATAAAGGATCAGGTTCTTTAACCTCATCAGGAACCAGTCCTGTGGTTCTCATTCTACTGAACACACCACTTCACTGGACTATCACATTCCACCAAGAGTCCATCTGAAGGTGGTAGAAATCAGACACAACCGCAGAGGAACACTGACTCGGGTCTGGAGGTCCAGAACATTGTGTATTGTATAGCAGTGTGGGATAAAGTGCAGCTGAATGTGTGAGGAAAAGGAACAAGACGTTTGGAGGTCTGCACGTGTTTGAGGAAGAGCTAACAGGCACTGGCTCGAAAGTTGGTTGCATGTGTTTGTTAGCATTAGAAGCTACATGTAGCTACAGTGGTTTCTCTCTGGAAAGGCCACACCCACAGTTAATAGTGGGTGGAGTCCGGTGTGGGAGAGGATCGCCAGCGGAACTTCACACAGAAACCCAAACGTTTTCAGTATGAAACATTTTATTTGTAACAATCGTGTATTTATATATATAAAAAATAAAAATAAAAATAAAGCACAGAGTCGACAGTTCAGTTCAAAACGTCTGATTTGTCCTAAAATAAAACAGACAGGAAATTAAAGGCAGTCAAACAGGAAGTTCACATCATTTCCTGCTTCATCCTGTTACACCCGCAACACACTAGCACGAGCTAACAATGCTATGCTAACGGACTCGACATGGCTGTGGATTTATTGGATATAAAACCATGACTAGAGGCACCTGGAAGTAAATCCAGCACAGTGACAGCACACACAGCCAACTTCCAGGTCACTGACATCACTTCCTGTCTGCTGCAGCCGAGCCTCAGGAGGCGATCAGGGTTAATGATGGGGCAGGGGCAACTCTACTGCCCTCTACTGTCACCAGGTGTGCACTCAGTGTGTGTCCTAGTGCTAAACTTACCCCTTAATACAGTGCTGACTGTGCATGTTTAATAACCCTGCTAAACAAACAAACAAACAGGAAGTCATTGTGTATATAAAAAGTTAATCAGAATCATTATAGTACAAACCACACACACACGCACTCACTCACACTCCTGTGCTGGGGCAGGAGGATGATGGGGTTCCAACAGGACTATAATACAATAGAAGAGCGGCCAGACCTTGAACACCACCTCCACACTGAGGTAGAATTATCACACACACACACACACACACACACACACACACACCTCTACACCCTGTGTGCAAGTCTCCTCACGTCTAAAGTGATCTTATCACTATAGTGCACACTATCTAGGGCACTACAATCTGCAGACACATACATATAAAACACATCCATCCATAGTGCAAGAGAATTATTTACAGATCAACTCTTCATCTCAGCTCTTTGGGGCAATGAAACACCTTCAACCTGTCCGAAACTGCCCCCCTGTTCACTACACAGTGCCCCGAAACTCCACCCCCGCCCCCTGTTCACTACACAGTGCCCCGAAACTCCACCCCCGCCCCCTGTTCACTACACAGTGCCCCGAAACTCCACCCCCGCCCCCTGTTCACTACACAGTGCCCCGAAACTCCACCCCCGCCCCCTGTTCACTACACAGTGCCCCGAAACTCCACCCCCGCCCCCTGTTCACTACACAGTGCCCCGAAACTCCACCCCCGCCCCCTGTTCACTACACAGTGCCCCGAAACTCCACCCCCGCCCCCTGTTCACTACACAGTGCCCCGAAACTCCACCCCCGCCCCCTGTTCACTACACAGTGCCCCGAAACTCCACCCCCGCCCCCTGTCCACTACACAGTGCCCCGAAACTCCACCCCCGCCCCCTGTTCACTACACAGTGCCCCGAAACTCCACCCCCGCCCCCTGTTCACTACACAGTGCCCCGAAACTCCACCCCCGCCCCCTGTTCACTACACAGTGCCCCGAAACTCCACCCCCACCCCAAATAATTTACAGTGTGTGGGGTTTGGGACATCCCCCCCCCCATATAATGTACAGGGCACAGTTTCGGAAACAGGAAGTGTTCAGGTGAGCTCATGGCACATGTAGGTGTAGGTGGCAGTTTTTTTTCGTGCCTCCTGTAAGGCAGGAACTAGGACTTAGACGGCAGAAAGTTCATCTTACCGCCGCATCCTCCTCCTCCTCCTCCGGCGTCGTCTGAGAGGAAGCTGTGCTTTAACGAGCCGCTCTTCACTCAGAGGGGTTTGTCAGCACCGCTCTCGAGGCCTTTCCCTGCTAGTCAGTTGACAAGAGGAAGAACAATTAGAGGTATGTTCACCAACACACACACACACACACACACACACACACACACACACACACACACACACCTTTTTATCCACAAGGAGCTTTGGTCTAAAGTTGTAAAGAAATTTGAGGACATTTGAGTTTTTTTTCTCTTTTAGCCGAAACATTTGAAACACAGCGGTTGTGGGTTGAGTTTCTACACGGTTCTGCGTGTATGTTTTTATTCAGAGCAGCAGACACACAGCAAAAAGATTACAAGCCAAAATGGGGAAAAAAACAAGACGTTGCACATACAGAGAGCAAATTTAGTTTCTGGTAGATTTGTTTCTGGTTTGTTGTTTTGTGTTTAGAAACACACATGAACGAGCTGCTAGACGAGATGCTTTTCTCCGGCTCTCATTAAAAACTACAACCAGACAATTACAACACGTTACACAATAAAAGAGAAGTGAAGAAGTAAGTGTGAGAGCAAATCCAGGTGGTGTGTGTGTTAAACCCTGTACAGGAGCAGGCAGGAGGTGGATTATACTGAGCCCAATCAGAGAGGGGTGTGTGTGGGTGTGTGTTCTAATTCCACTGCTGGCTGAATGAATGGTGATAACTGTGCTGGGAAGGTTTGGAGGGGTAACTGTGCTGGGGAGGTGTGGAGGGATAACTGTGCTGGGAAGGTTTGGAGAGGTAACTGCGCTGGGGAGGTGTGGAGGAGGGGTAACTGTGCTGGGAAGGTTTGGAGAGGTAACTGCGCTGGGGAGGTGTGGAGGGATAACTGTGCTGGGAAGGTTTGGAGAGGTAACTGCGCTGGGGAGGTGTGGAGGAGGGATAACTGTGCTGGGAAGGTTTGGAGAGGTAACTGCGCTGGGGAGGTGTGGAGGAGGGGTAACTGTGCTGGGAAGGTTTGGAGGGGTAACTGTGCTGGGGAGGTGTGGAGGGATAACTGTGCTGGGGAGGTGTGGAGGGATAACTGTGCTGGGAAGGTTTGGAGAGGTAACTGCGCTGGGGAGGTGTGGAGGAGGGGTAACTGTGCTGGGAAGGTTTGGAGGGGTAACTGTGCTGGGGAGGTGTGGAGGGATAACTGTGCTGGGAAGGTTTGGAGAGGTAACTGCGCTGGGGAGGTGTGGAGGAGGGGTAACTGTGCTGGGGAGGTTTGGAGGAGTAGTTCTGATTACTGCTCTGATGATTAATCTGGTGGCGTTTGGAATCAGGCTGGTCGTAACCGTCCGCTTTGCGTTTGCCTCCTACATTCCCACCGCGCCCACGTACCCCTCGAACCCCGCCTCCTCTTCTCCTAACTCCGCCTCCTCCTCCGTGCTGGGGAAATCCGACACTGGTCCACAGAGGCCCCGCCCCACGACCCCCTCTGGGTGCGCCCCGGCTCCGCCCCTGGAACTCGTCGTAGCCGTAGTAGGGCTCGTCGTAGCCGCCTCGGTAACCGTGGTAATCGTACCCATAATAGTCGTAGTAGTCTTCATAACCGTAATAATCAGGAGGGTAGGAATAACCACCCCGGGCTCCGCCCCTACCCCGCCCTCTGGGAGGGGGCAGGGGAACATGAGGGGGGCCGTAGTAGTAATAATCATCATACCTGTAAAGGGGAGGAGCAACAGGAAAATCTCAGGATTCCATCAAGCATGTATGCACATGCACGTACACACACACGCACGCACGCACGCACGCACGCACGCACGCACACACGTACACCCACACGCACGCACGCACGTACACACACACACACACACGTACACACACACGCACGCACGCACGCACGCACACACACACGTACACCCACCCGCACGCACGCACGTACACACACACACACACACGTACACACACACGCACGCACGCACGCACGCACACACACACACACGTACACCCACCCGCACGCACGCACGTACACACACACACACACACGTACACACACACGCACGCACGCACGCACGCACGCACGTACACACACACTTACATGGGTGGTTTGGATGCTTGTCTCTTTGCTTTGCGTTCTTTCCTTTTCTGATCAGGAGGTTTTGCAAAGACAATCTCTACAGTCTCACCCTCCAGCTCCTTGTCATTCATCTCCTCCAGGGCCTGCGCGCGCGCGCACACACACACACACACACACACACAAACACACACACTTAACACCACCTCCACCCATCACTCAGCTGTCCAGGCTCCACCCCCAGCCCAATAGCTCCACCCCTCACCTTCACAGCCCCGGCCCTCTCCTCGAAGTGAACGAAGGCGTAGTCCTTCAGCTTCTTGACCCGCTCCAGCTTCCCATACTGACCGAACGTCCTCTCCAGGGTGTCCTCAGTCACGCTGTTCGCCAGGTTCCTCACAAACAGCACCTTCACCTGTGGTGGTGAAGACGTCAGAGACGAGGAGGTCTGGACAGATTGTAACTGTCACATCAGCTTTCTGGTTCCTCACCTTGGCCATGATCTCAGGGTCGGGGTCCTCGATAGGATCAGCCCACTCCACAGTCACCAGTGTTCCCCACACCTTCACTTTCCCACTCATCAACCTTCTCCGAGCCTGAGCTGCAGACTTGTGGTCCTCATACTCCAGGAAACAGAAGCCACGGTTCTTCTTCTTGTCGTCTGGCTGAGTGTACAGGATCACGTCGTTCAGACCCTCTGCCAGGAGGAACAGGAGGAGGAACAGCGTTAATCACCTGAACATCTACACTGCAATGACAAGGAGGAGGGGGTTGGTGATGATGATGGTTGGTCCTCACCTGTGACCTTAGCAAACTCCTCCAGGATCTGTTCTTTGGTCTTGCTCTTGGGGATGGAACCCACAAACAGACGGTTGTTGGCCACTGATATACACACGCCGATGTGTTTCCCTCTGCGGATCTCACGATCGTTATACTGATACACACACACACACAGGCATCCACATCAGAACACAGAGCACTGATTAAGAGTGTGTGTGTGTGTGTGTGTGTGTGTGTGTGTGTGTGTACCAGTATCACAGCCTCCTGTGCAGCGTGTTTAGTGCAGTAGGTGATGAAGGCGTATCCCCGGTTCAGACCACTCAGGGGGTCCATCATCAGACGCAGGTCCCAAATTGGCCCCGCCTCCTCAAACAGGGGCACCAACTCATCCTCAAACAGGTCCCGAGGAATCTTCCCCACAAAGATCTACCCCCACACACACACACCAGACTTTCCTGATCAATACCACACAAAGAGCAGATCTCAGATTACACTAACCAAAAGGTACAACTAAACAAAACACACACGCACTCCCCCGCACACGCACTCCCCCGCACACGCACTCCCCCGCACACAGGGGTTGATCAGAGGCGTTCCAGTCAGATCTTAGCGGTTCGAGTGTCACTGTAACACATGTTACTCCAGGACAGAACACAGGTCATCATGTGGAGAGCCTCAGTCTACATCCTAACATTACGTGTGTGTGAGCGTGCGTGTGCGTGAGTGTGAGCCTGCGAATGTACGTGCGAGTGTGTGTATGAGTGTGAGTATGTGAGTGTGTGTTTATGTAAGTGTGCGTGTGTGTGTGTGTGTGTGCGTGCGTGTGTTACCTCAGTGCCGGTGGAGGGTTGAGGTCCCGTGTACACACACTCTGGTGGAGGTCCTCCGTACTTCCTCTGTCCTGTTGTGACGTCGAGTGTGTATCCGGTTCTCTCCAGCAGAGCCTGTACACGAGCCCAGAACCACACAGGTCATTTATATATCCCTTTACACTTACTCTGGAGGTAAGAGGAGTGTGTGTGTGTGTGTGTGTGTGTGTGTATGTGTGTACTTTGATTTTGGTTTCGTCTGGTCCTTTGTTGGATTCTGTAACTTTGGTCCCCTGTTTCCCTCTGTGTCTGTACGTCTTCATCACACCACACAGGAAGGCACTTTTATTCTGAAACACACACACATTATATACACACACACACACACACAATCAAACCACACACACCTTCACACACACCTGAACGTGAGACAGGTCACTCTCTTTGAACTGCTGTAGGACCTGGAGCGCTCCTTCTTCATCAAACTCTTTCAGAGCTTCAATAGCTCTCTCATCCAGATCACTGTGAGCTACCAGACCTACACACACACACACACACAGAAAGAGGAACAGCTGGTGAGATGGGGCGAGAGAGAGAGAGAGAGAGAGATGGTGTGTGAGGTAGATGTGGAGGACCTGAGGTGTAGATCTGCTCCAGTTTTTGGGCGATGGTGTGAGAAAGCCCTGCCTGTAGTAAGGCCTGGAAGTTCTCAGATTGTGTGCTGCTGGTGGACCCGGTGTAGGTGGACATGGTGGACGCAGTGGAGGCGGACGCGGTGGAGGTGGACATGGTGGACATGGTGGACGCTGTGGAGGCGGACGCGGTGGAGGTGGACATGGTGGACGCTGTGGAGGCGGACGCTATGGTGGAGGTGGACGCCGACGTGTCCATGGGTTCCTCCGTTCCGTTCCCGTTCATGTGATCGGACGTCATGACGTCATGCACCTGTGCAGATATGAGGACATGGTTACTGCTCGGCTGTGTACCAATTAGAGATCTATAATCTCACTGCCACACACACACACACACACACACACACACCTGTATATAACTAATACAGAGAGAAGCCCAGTCCTTACAGGGTCATGTCCCAAATCGGAGACGGAGTGTACACTATGTATAGTACAGTGAGGTTTGGGACACTTTCGGAAGCGGAAACTGGAGGATGTGTGTGTTAGCTAGCGGCGGAGAAACAGGGATGCTAACAGAACTAGCCATGCTAATGCTAATACAGATTATAACTCTTACACAACCAGTGTATTTACAGAGGGATACAACTCACAATACACCGATAACACAACTGATACTACTGTACACACACGCTCCAGTGAGGTTAAACAAAGCCGGAGTGTGTGTACACTGTGTGTATATACACACACAGACACACACACACACTTACCCTCCTGCTGCAGAGGAGGATGATGATGGTGAGTGTAAATCAGAGGAAGAGAAGATTAATATTATGCGGGAGAATCTGCACACTCCATCCATCTATCCACACATACACATACCGCTCCTCCTCTACATCTCACACACACACACCAAAATGGCGGCCTCCTCTCCTCACCCCTCCCTCCCTCACACCACCGCGGGGTTTCTCACACACCTCAGCAGGGGCTGCGCTCCAACAAACACCCCCCCCCCCCCCCCATACAGAACTATTTATTATTATTTATTAATATTATTATTATTATTAATGTTAGAAAAGTTGTTGTATTGTTGCTCGTGTGTGTGTGTCTTAGTGTGGGGGTGTGTGTTCCGGTGTTTACCGGAAGTTCATGTACGCTTCCTTTACTTAGTCTCTCCGCGTTTTTTAAATCCTACAAACAAACTCGGCGCACCAATAGAGACTTTTCTACTACTGCCGCACTGCATCACGGGTAATGTAGTTCCCCGTGTCGTCTTAGAACAAGTCACGAGGGAGACTCTACACGTCAAATCCCGACAGCCACTGCTGAGGCTGCGCAGGCGCACTGACTCACTTTCGTTTGGCCGGTTGTACGGAGTTCCTCGTGAGAACGCGGAGGAGCTGATCGGAGTGAGGACCGGAGACCGGAGACAGGGGATCCGAGTAAACATCGGGTCTATTCCGGAACTTTGACTGGGTTAGAGGTGTATTAATCCGGACTAGGAGCGGTTCACCTCAGAACCGGGATTACCGATAACACACACCCAGGACACGGGGGACAGAGGGACAGCGTGTGGTGTCTCCAGGAGAATGGCGTGTGGAGCCACTCTGAAGCGCTCTCTGGACTTTGACCCGGTGATGAATCAGAACTCCCCGAAGAGGAGACGCTGTGCCCCACTGTCTCCATCTTCATCATCCTCACCATCATCATCCTCTCCACGGAAATACCTGCGTCTGGAACCTTCACCTTTCAGCCAGGTGAACACCACACCCACTCCAGGTGAGACTATATAAAAATAAGAATATATAAGAATAATATATACACACATACAAAAAAATGCTTATGGCAGTGTGCAGTTAAACAGTAAACAATTTAAGCATGGTTTTTGATTGTCCATAAGTGTCGGTGTGCGGAATGGTGCGGTGTAAAGTGTCGGTGTGCGGAATGGTGCGGTGTAAAGTGTCGGTGTGCGGAATGGTGCGGTGTAAAGTGTCGGTGTGCGGAACGGTGCGGTGTAAAGTGTCGGTGTGCGGAACGGTGCGGTGTAAAGTGTCGGTGTGCGGAACGGTGCGGTGTAAAGTGTCGGTGTGCGGAACGGTGTGGTGTAAAGTGTCGGTGTGCGGAACGGTGTGGTGTAAAGTGTCGGTGTGCGGAACGGTGTGGTGTAAAGTGTCGGTGTGCGGAACGGTGTGGTGTAAAGTGTCGGTGTGCGGAACGGTGTGGTGTAAAGTGTCGGTGTGCGGAACGGTGTGGTGTAAAGTGTCGGTGTGCGGAACGGTGTGGTGTAAAGTGTCGGTGTGCGGAACGGTGTGGTGTAAAGTGTCGGTGTGCGGAACGGTGTGGTGTAAAAATATGAAATGTAAAGTGCACTCTGCTGTGCGAGTCCAGTGTCTAAAGTGTCGTAGCACAAAAAGTGAGATATGTGCAGGGAAAAAGGTCTGATGATGGAGAGAGTGGACCAGTTTTTAGATCCTGAGTGTCTCCTGGTTTAAACTCCGAATTGCCTGCGGGAAGAAGCTCCTCCTCATTCTCTCCGTGTTCGCTTTCAGGGAGCAGAAGCGTTTCCCTGAACACAACAGAGAAAAGAGTCCATTATTGGGATGGCTGAGGTCCTTCATAATCTTCCTGGCTCTGGTCCTGCACCACGTGCTGTAGATGTCCTGCAGGTCAGGGAGTTTGGTGTGGATGGTAGGTTCAGCTGAACGCACCACCCTCTGGAGGGCTCGTCTGTCCTGCATGGTGCTGCTCCCGAACCAGAAAGTGATGCTACCCGTCAGAACGCTCTCAATGGTGCAGGTGTAGAAAGTCTTTAGCACCTGAGAGGGAAGTTTAAAGTCCCTTAAGCGTCTCAGATGGTACAGACGCTGCTGGGCTTCTTCACCAGGGTGTTGGTGTGACAGGACTAAGACAGGTCCTGTGTGATGTGAACACATAGGTACCGGAAACTGTCCACTCTCACCGCTCCTGCTTCGTGCTGAAGTCCACGATCAACTCCTTAGTCTTGCTGACGTTCAGGAGAAGGTTGTTCTCCTGGCACCTTCTCCCCAGGTTTTTAACCTCCTGTACGTAGGCCGTCTCGTCGTTGTTGGAGATCAGGCCCACCACAACAGTGTCGTCAGCAAACTTGATGATGGTGATGGAGTTGGAAGTGGCCACACAGTCATATGTGTACAGTGAGTACAGCAGGGGGCTCAGAACACAACCCTGGGGAGCTCCAGTGCTGAGGGTGAGGGTGGATGAGGTGTGTTTTCCCACCTGTACAGCTTGTGGTCTGTCAGTCAGGATTTACTACACTATAGCACTCGTGTGTGTGTGTGTGTGTGTGTGTGTGTGTGTGTGTGTGTGTGCGCGTGTGTGCGTGTGCGTGCGTGCTTCGTTTTGTCTCCTCAGGACAAATTCTGCACAACATTAAACAGGAGTATAAACGCATGAAGAGGAGACACCTGGAGAACACCTTCACTGATCCTCCACTCAGTCCTCAGTGTTCAACCACCGGTAACACACACACACACACACACATACACATACACACGCACACGCAGTATAACAGTGTAGTGATGATGGTGTGTGTGTGTGTGTAACAGCAGTGTGTGTGGGCTCGTCTCCCACTAAAGAGCAGCCGTTGTTCAGTGTGAAGCAGGTGGGTTTGATCTGTGAGCGTCTGCTGAAGGAGCGAGAGGAGAAGATACGAGAGGAGTACGAGGAAACGCTTACCTCCAAACTCGCAGGTAACCATCATCTTCACCTTCACCACCACCATCACAACCTTCATCACCACCACCATCACAACCTTCATCACCATCATCACAACCTTAATCATCTTCATCTTTACCATCATTTTTATCTTGATAATAGATTAGATGTTGACCGATGCAGGTTTTTTTTCTTGCCGATGTGTCGAAATCAGGGAGCAGATGCAGATGTGTCGAAATCAGGGAGCAGATGCAGATGTGTCGAAATCAGGGAGCAGATGCAGATGTGTCGAAATCAGGGAGCAGATGCAGATGTGTCGAAATCAGGGAGCAGATGCAGATGTGTCGAAATCAGGGAGCAGATGCAGATGTGTCGAAATCAGGGAGCAGATGCAGATGTGTCGAAATCGGGGAGCAGATGCAGATGTGTCGAAATCGGGGAGCAGATGCAGATGTGTCGAAATCGGGGAGCAGATGCAGATGTGTCGAAATCGGGGAGCAGATGCAGATGTGTCGAAATCGGGGAGCAGATGCAGATGTGTCGAAATCGGGGAGCAGATGCAGATGTGTCGAAATCGGGGAGCAGATGCAGATGTGTCGAAATCGGGGAGCAGATGCAGATGTGTCGAAATCGGGGAGCAGATGCAGATGTGTCGAAATCGGGGAGCAGATGCAGATGTGTCGAAATCGGGGAGCAGATGCAGATGTGTCGAAATCGGGGAGCAGATGCAGATGTGTCGAAATCGGGGAGCCGATGCAGATGTGTCGAAATCGGGGAGCCGATGCAGATGTGTCGAAATCGGGGAGCCGATGCAGATGTGTCGAAATCGGGGAGCCGATGCAGATGTGTCGAAATCGGGGAGCCGATGCAGATGTGTCGCAATCGGGGAGCCGATGCAGATGTGTCGCAATCGGGGAGCCGATGCAGATGTGTCGCAATCGGGGAGCCGATGCAGATGTGTCGCAATCGGGGAGCCGATGCAGATGTGTCGCAATCGGGGAGCCGATGCAGATGTGTCGCAATCGGGGAGCCGATGCAGATGTGTCGCAATCGGGGAGCCGATGCAGATGTGTCGCAATCGGGGAGCCGATGCAGATGTGTCGCAATCGGGGAGCCGATGCAGATGTGTCGCAATCGGGGAGCCGATGCAGATGTGTCGCAATCGGGGAGCCGATGCAGATGTGTCGCAATCGGGGAGCCGATGCAGATGTGTCGCAATCGGGGAGCCGATGCAGATGTGTCGCAATCGGGGAGCCGATGCAGATGTGTCGCAATCGGGGAGCCGATGCAGATGTGTCGCAATCGGGGAGCCGATGCAGATGTGTCGCAATCGGGGAGCCGATGCAGATGTGTCGCAATCGGGGAGCCGATGCAGATGTGTCGCAATCGGGGAGCCGATGCAGATGTGTCGCAATCGGGGAGCCGATGTGTCGCAATCGGGGAGCCGATGTGTCGCAATCGGGGAGCCGATGTGTCGCAATCGGGGAGCCGATGTGTCGCAATCGGGGAGCCGATGTGTCGCAATCGGGGAGCCGATGTGTCGCAATCGGGGAGCCGATGTGTCGCAATCGGGGAGCCGATGTGTCGCAATCGGGGAGCCGATGTGTCGCAATCGGGGAGCCGATGTGTCGCAATCGGGGAGCCGATGTGTCGCAATCGGGGAGCCGATGTGTCGCAATCGGGGAGCCGATGTGTCGCAATCGGGGAGCCGATGTGTCGCAATCGGGGAGCCGATGTGTCGCAATCGGGGAGCCGATGTGTCGCAATCGGGGAGCCGATGTGTCGCAATCGGGGAGCCGATGTGTCGCAATCGGGGAGCCGATGTGTCGCAATCGGGGAGCCGATGTGTCGCAATCGGGGAGCCGATGTGTCGCAATCGGGGAGCCGATGTGTCGCAATCGGGGAGCCGATGTGTCGCAATCGGGGAGCCGATGTGTCGCAATCGGGGAGCCGATGTGTCGCAATCGGGGAGCCGATGTGTCGCAATCGGGGAGCCGATGTGTCGCAATCGGGGAGCCGATGTGTCGCAATCGGGGAGCCGATGTGTCGCAATCGGGGAGCCGATGTGTCGCAATCGGGGAGCCGATGTGTCGCAATCGGGGAGCCGATGTGTCGCAATCGGGGAGCCGATGTGTCGCAATCGGGGAGCCGATGTGTCGCAATCGGGGAGCCGATGTGTCGCAATCGGGGAGCCGATGTGTCGCAATCGGGGAGCCGATGTGTCGCAATCGGGGAGCCGATGTGTCGAAATCGGGGAGCCGATGTGTCGAAATCGGGGAGCCGATGTGTCGAAATCGGGGAGCCGATGCAGATGTGTCGAAATCGGGGAGCCGATGCAGATGTGTCGAAATCTGCTGTATGATGGCGATTCTGTAGCTGATGTTTGGTCAGGTTTTGT
>NC_139601.1:17427109-17447109 GCF_946808225.1 Silurus aristotelis
ACCACCCACCACCACAACAACCACCACCACCAGAGGAGTGTGATGGTTGTGTGAGTGTTTATGATGGTAAGGTGTAAATCGTACATGTAACTCTTCCTGATGCGACTCTCAACAGGTGTGTGACATCACTGTAGATCTCAATACACAATGGGGTTATAGCTGTGTGTGTGTGTGTGTGTGTGTGTGTGTGTGCAGGTGTGTACATGTTCCATTCGGGTTGGTGAAGGGGATGAGTACACGGCGTGGAGACGTGGTGTTTCTCGAGGATGTGATGGATGAAGCTAAAAACAGAATGATGCACAACATGAGCCAGTCCAAGAGTACACACACACACACACACACACACAGATATACAGTATATTCCAGTCCAAGAGTACACACACACACACACACACACACAGATATACAGTATATTCCAGTCCAAGAGTACACACACACACACACACACACAGATATACAGTATATTCCAGTCCAAGAGTACACACACACACACAGATATACAGTATATTCCAGTCCAAGAGTACACACACACACACACACACACACACACACACACAGATATACAGTATATTCCAGTCCAAGAGTACACACACACACACAGATATACAGTATATTCCAGTCCAAGAGTACACACACACACACACACACAGATATACAGTATATTCCAGTCCAAGAGTACACACACACACACAGATATACAGTATATTCCAGTCCAAGAGTACACACACACACACACACACACACACACACACACAGATATACAGTATATTCCAGTCCAAGAGTAAACACACACACACACAGAAGTGATGATGATGTTGGTGTGTTGCAGCGTCTAAGGTTGTGTCTGATCCGGAGCTGACAGCAGATCAGATTGGAATCAGTGCCATCATCATCCAGGTATCTCACTCACTCACTCACTCACACACACACACACACACACACACACACACACAGCTCTACCTGCACAGGTGTGTGTGGATACACAGGTAATAAACTGTGCAGGTAAGGACTATTTTACACACTCATTCTCCAGCTGTGTTTCCACAGCAGGCTGCTGAGCCGTGTGTGTGTCCGTGCCCGTGCCCGTGTGTGTCCGTGCCCGTGTGTGTGCGTCCGTGCCCGTGTGCGTGTGTGCACGTGTCCGTGCCCGTGTGTGTGTGTGCTCGTCCGTGCCTGTGTGTGTGCGTGTGTGTCCGTGCCCGTGTGTGTGTGTGTGTGCTCGTCCGTGCCCGTGTGTGTGCGTCCGTGCCCCCGTGTGTGTGTGTGTGTGTGTGTGCGTGTCTCCGATTGTGTTTCAGGACTTTAAAGGGCCCCTGATGGCGGATTATGTGTTTGATTGGGAGCGAGTGTTACAGGCTCAGGGTGACACCGGCGTCTTTCTACAGTACACACACGCTCGCCTGCGCAGGTACGCACACACAGTTGAGTTCTGTAGTTCACACTTAATTTTCTCTTGTATTTACTGTATAACACTCCTGAAGTGTGTGTGTGTGTGTGTGTAGTTTGTTGAGGACACATGGAAACCAGAATCACACACACTGCGATGCGGCTCATCTTCAGGACCACAGGAGCATCTCAATCCTGCAGCACTTACTGAGGTAGTGCTCTACTGTCTCAGGCTCAGGGACACAGTCCACTACAGAGAGGGGAGGGAGATTTGGGACACAGTCCACTACAGAGAGGGGAGGGGGATTTGGGACACAGTCCACTACAGAGAGGGGAGGGGGATTTGGGACACAGCCCAGCAGTACTCATCCTCACCTGCTTCTCTGTTCTCAGGTATGATGAGGTTCTGCTTCAGTCTGTGCTCGAGCTGCAGCCGCGCAACCTCGTCAACTTCCTGCTCACGCTGTGGTACTACCTCAACACCCCCCCCCACACACACACACCCCGGCTTAAAGCAGATCATAATTTGTGTAATTGTGTGTTTTTAGTCACTTGGTGTCGGCAGCACACAGAGACCTACCAGTGAAAGGGAGTGCTGCAGATGTGGCTCAGGTAACTAAAATCACACACACACACATGTTGTAACCATCAGATGGTTGCTGGTACACTGACTATAATCTCTTCTGTTGCTCCACCCATTTTGTCTATGATTGACAGGCTCGGCTCCACCTCTTCACTGTGACCTGCTCAGTCCTGGCCAGTGGGATGAAGATTCTGGGTGTGACTCCGGTGGAGAAAATGTAGCTGTGTGTGTGTGTGTGTGTGTGTGTGTGGAGACATAAAGTGTGATTGATCCTGACGCCACCATGATTTATTTTACACCAATAATCTGTTACTGCCAACATCATACACACTGTTCTAACTGATCACAGTACTGGTGTGTGTGTGTGTGTGTGTGTGAATAAACGAGGGGTAAATCACATTCACAAGACTGCAGTCAATATGTAAATGAATTCACAGCTGATTTCTACACCATAAAACTCCTATAAAATCACACTGAAATTCCAGCCCACTTCCGACATCCCACAATGCACTGCAGCAGGTTAGTGTCCAACACTGTCTAGGGGGTAGGGAGCAGCTCGAGTGCACTTCCTTTGCTGTAGGGAAGGAGGGATGAAAGTAGATAAAAAAAGGACAAACATTGATTGAACCCCTTTAAGGTAATATAAACAAGTTTCCACAGGTTCTGGTTCTGTCCAAGCTAGGCTCCGCCTCCAGCAGGAAAAGGAGGCGGAGTAAATGGAGTAGTGTTTTAAGGACACTACACTGGCGTCTTCACGCCGAGCAGCTTCTCTTTATTCGCTTTGCTGCCGGGATCGCTAGCTCTGCTTAGCGTGCTGGTGTCCTGTTTGGGTAAACCGTACAGGTAGATGGAGACGCAGACGAGCAGAGTGCCGCTCAGGAACGTCACAGCTGGAGGAGGAAACAAACACAGGTATAAACATCTGTAAACCTTCTCAGCCAATCAGAGCACAGGGGCGGAGACACTCACTGAGCTGCAGACCGAACAGCAGGACCGAAGCGATGGTGGAGAGGACGATCGCCGCCGCCGCCGAAAAACCCTTCATTATATTATCTGTGTATTTCACCACCACTGACGTGTAGAGACCTCCGACACTGGCAAGGACTACACACACACACACACACACACATGAAACTGTCACTTGTGTTGCTGACCCCAGTGTCCCTCGTGTGTGTGTGTGTGTGTGAGAGAGAGAGACTCACAGATGACAAAGCAGACCCACGGTGTGTATCCAAAGAAGAAGCCTTTCTCCATCACCTGCGGTCCGTCTGTCACGTACACACCCAGCAGTGTGATGGCGATTCCTGACAGGTACATCTGGATGTTCCTCACCCACAGAGATGTCGAGGAGCTTTTCAACACCTTCTCAAAATACACACCTGAAACACATACACACACACACAGAGTGAGTGATGGTATCAGCTTTACAGGCTTTAAGCTGGTGTTATAAATTACACACACACACACACACACACACACACACCTGCAAATCCAGAACAGATAACCGCGATGGCGATGGCCACAAAGCCCAGGATGGGGTTCTGCTCCATCTGAGAACATTTTCATCACATCACAGAGATGTTCATGCTGCTCTACACAGTTCAGGAGTTCAAAACTCTTCATCATTATGGAGTGAAGATCGAGACGTCTCTGAAGTGTGTGCGCGCGCTAGTTCTCACCTGGACCTTTGTGAGCTCAGCAGGTTTCCACTGGACCAGGATGACTCCCACACACAGCATGGAGACGGAGAACCACTGCATGTGGCTGAGAGAACGGTTCAGCATCAGCACGGTGCACAGAGCCGTACACGGGATCTTCAGCTGATACGTTACCTACAGGGGAAAGGAGCAGTAACACAACGCTCTGGTAACACAAACATCTGTGCAGGAACAGTTTCACTTCAGGCTTCAGAGTGTGTACCAGACAGACAGACAGGTGTGTACCTGACAGAGACAGACAGACAGGCAGGTGTGTACCTGACAGAGACAGACAGACAGGCGGGTGTGAACCAGACAGACAGACAGACAGACGTGTACCTGACAAACAGACGTGTACCTGACAGAGACAGACAGGTGTGTACCTGACAGACAGACAGACGGTGTGTACCTGACAGACGGTGTGTACCTGACAGACAGACAGACGGGTGTGTATATGACAAAAAAACAGAGAGACAGACAGGTGTGTACCTGACAGAGAGACAGACAGACAGGCGGGTGTGAACCAGACAGACAGACAGACAGACGTGTACCTGACAGACAGACAGACGGTGTGTACCTGACAGACGGTGTGTACCTGACAGACAGACAGACGGGTGTGTATATGACAAAAAAACAGAGAGACAGACAGACGGGTGTGTATATGACAAAAAAACAGAGAGACAGACAGGTGTGTACCTGACAGAGAGACAGACAGACAGGCGGGTGTGAACCAGACAGACAGACGTGTACCTGACAAACAGACGTGTACCTGACAGAGACAGACAGGTGTGTACCTGACAGACAGACAGACGGTGTGTACCGGACAGACGGTGTGTACCTGACAGACAGACAGACGGGTGTGTATATGACAAAAAAACAGAGACAGACAGGTGTGTACCTGACAGAGAGACAGACAGACAGGCGGGTGTGAACCAGACAGACAGACAGACAGACGTGTACCTGACAAACAGACGTGTACCTGACAGAGACAGACAGGTGTGTACCTGACAGACAGACAGACGGTGTGTACCTGACAGACGGTGTGTACCTGACAGACAGACAGACGGGTGTGTATATGACAAAAAAACAGAGAGACAGACAGGTGTGTACCTGACAGAGAGACAGACAGACAGGCGGGTGTGAACCAGACAGACAGACAGACAGACGTGTACCTGACAAACAGACGTGTACCTGACAGAGACAGACAGGTGTGTACCTGACAGACAGACAGACGGTGTGTACCGGACAGACGGTGTGTACCTGACAGACAGACAGACGGGTGTGTATATGACAAAGAGACAGAGAGACAGACAGGTGTGTACCTGACAGACAGACAGACAGACGGGTGTGTACCAGACAGAGAGACAGACAGACGGGTGTGTACCTGAAAGACAGCTGCGTCCAGGTTACTGAGAGCGAGGAAGGCCATGTTGTTCTGGACAGCATAAACTACAGATGGCACACTGAGCTTCAGCATCTCCACAGGGTTTAACACCTGCTCTACAATCACAGCCTTACACCTGCTCAATCCACCTGTCTCACTGCACAAGCACACACACACAATAATGCAATTCACTTTCTTTAGTTTTATCAATATATAACAGTCAGTGTGTGTGTGTGTGTGTGTGTGTGTGTGTGTACACAGTTGATATAAAAGTCGACACACAAATTAAAAAGACATAACATATCAGACTTGTTCCATCTTTGATGTGATCTTTCAACAAACGAAAATCCAGAGACAAAAAGAGAGATTTAATAAATGGGAAGATTTTAAATAAAAACCCCCACAAGCCCCTGAGTGTATAATCTGTACACACTTTCCAACCAGAGCTCAGAGTAACCAGGCATCTTCACAATGACGTCCCGGAGGTACAGAACACACACCTGCCATCACTTACACAGATTCTGATTCTGATTCAAACCTGATCAAAGTCAAGAAACTTTTATTGTTATTTCTAGCAGATTTATCAGACGCACTTCACAGTGACATGAGAGAACGTTCCTCAGAACCCTGGTGCTCCATTCAACAACACAGAGCTCCACAACAGAACACAGTAAAGTGTCCACGCCACAAAGAAGAAGCAAGAAGAATTTACAAGCCCATCTGAATTACACCAAAATATACAATCAATCTCCACAAACCATGTGGGAAAATGTTCTGGTCTGATAAGACAAAGGTTAAACTTTTTGACCGTAATTATTAAAAGGGATGTTTGGTGTAAAGCCAATAAAGAAGAACATCCAAGGAACAGAATAGCGACAGTAAAGCATGGTGGGGTAGCGGGGTGCTCTGGGGGTAGCGGGGTGCTCTGGGGGTAGCGGGGTGCTCTGGGGCTGCTTCGGGGGTAGCGGGGTGCTCTGGGGGTAGCGGGGTTCTCTGGGGCTGCTTTGGGGGTAGCGGGGTGCTCTGGGGGTAGCGGGGTGCTCTGGGGCTGCTTTGGGGGTAGCGGGGTGCTCTGGGGGTAGCGGGGTGCTCTGGGGGTGCTTCTCTTCACTCTCAGGGTAGATCAAAAATGAACAGATCCAAATACAAAGATACTTTACCCCCAAACCTTCTGTCCTCAGCCAAACACCTGTCAGTGACCCCATGAGAGGCGAACACAGGAGATCCCTCACAATCTGAAGGAACCTGAACTTTTCGGTAAAGAAGTCTAGACGTGTGAAGTTAACAGGGACGCATTCACAAAGACGGGATGGTGTCATGAAAAGAAGCTTCACTAGAGATTAGTTGTGAAAAGGTAAAAGACACACTCAGGCTGCTGCAGGGTTTTCTCTCAAATCTTCACATTAATATTTGTGTGTGTGTGTGTGTGTGTGTGTGTTTACCGGATGAGCAGGACCAGGGTGAGGAGCAGTTTGATGATCTCGGTGAGACAGACGGCGGTGGTGGAGAAATACAGATCCGTCTGCACCGTGCGAGTGTAACGCAATGCCACCGTGTACGCTGCAGCAACCAGCGTCATCACCACCAAACAATACACCTTAAACAAAACACTCGCACTGTCTACACACACACACACACACACACACAATCAATTACACCTTAAACAAAACACTCGCACTGTCTACACACACACACACACAATCAATTACACCTTAAACAAAACACTCGCACTGTCTACACACACACACACACACACACACACACACACACACAATCAATTACACCTTAAACAAAACACTCGCACTGTCTACACACACACACACACAATCAATTACACCTTAAACAAAACACTCGCACTGTCTACACACACACACACACACACACACAATCAATTACACCTTAAACAAAACACTCGCACTGTCTACACACACACACACACACACAATCAATTACACCTTAAACAAAACACTCGCACTGTCTACACACACACACACACACACAATCAATTACACCTTAAACAAAACACTCGCACTGTCTACACACACACACACACACACACAATCAATTACACCTTAAACAAAACACTCGCACTGTCTACACACACACACACACACACACACACACACACACAATCAATTACACCTTAAACAAAACACTCGCACTGTCTACACACACACACACACAATCAATTACACCTTAAACAAAACACTCGCACTGTCTACACACACACACACACAATCAATTACACCTTAAACAATACACTCGCGCTGTCTTCACACACACACACACACAATCAATTACACCTTAAACAATACACTCGCGCTGTCTACACACAATTACACCTTAAACAATACACTCGCGCTGTCTACACACACACACACACACACACACACACACACAATTACACCTTAAACAATACACTCGCGCTGTCCACACACACACACACACACACACACACACACACACACAATTACACCTTAAACAATACACTCGTGCTGTCTACACACACACACACACACACACACACACAATTACACCTTAAACAAAACACTCGCGCTGTCTACACACACACACACACACACACACACACAATTACACCTTAAACAATACACTTGCGCTGTCTACACACACACACACACACACACACAATTACACCTTAAACAATACACTCGTGCTGTCTACACACACACACACACACACACACACACACAATTACACCTTAAACAATACACTCGCGCTGTCTACACACACACACACACACACACACACACACACACAATTACACCTTAAACAATACACTCGTGCTGTCTACACACACACACACAATTACACCTTAAACAATACACTCGTGCTGTCTACACACACACACACACACACACACACACACACACACACACACACACACAATTACACCTTAAACAATACACTCGCGCTGTCTACACACACACACACACACACACACAATTACACCTTAAACAATACACTCGCGCTGTCTACACACACACACACACACAATTACACCTTAAACAATACACTCGTGCTGTCTACACACACACACACACACACACACACAATTACACCTTAAACAAAACACTCGCGCTGTCTACACACACACACACACACACAATTACACCTTAAACAATACACTCGCGCTGTCTACACACACACACACACACACACACAATTACACCTTAAACAATACACTTGCGCTGTCTACACACACACACACACACAATTACACCTTAAACAATACACTTGCGCTGTCTACACACACACACACACACACACACAATTACACCTTAAACAATACACTCGTGCTGTCTACACACACACACACACACACACAATTACACCTTAAACAATACACTCGTGCTGTCTACACACACACACACACACACATCATTTAGAAAGTGGGGGGATGAAATGTCTAGTGTTACCTGTTTTTTTTTCAGTTAACTCTTGTGTAATTGACAGGTTTTATTTTTAATCATAATTTTTTGCTTTATTTTCTTTATGATTATAAAACAAAGAAAAAAAGAAAGAAAGAAATACAACCGCTTGCCACTGGGACAGTGCCCATCTTTGTACCTTATTTACCCCAAAAAAGTCTAGTTGTACATTAAGGTCCACTTTGGTACTCTAAGGTTGTAATGTGTACCTTTTTGAGTATAAAGTACAAAGATGTCCTTATAATGGTACTAAGAGTATGTTTACATATTTCTTATTGTATTGTGTGTATGGACAGTACCTGACACACAGTAATGAAGACTTGCATATTTAATAATACTTCATTTTGTTCTCTTCTACAGTCCATGTTTCAGGAATAAAACAAGTCATTCAAAACAAACTATTGAAGGAAAATATGTATTGAACTCAACATGTCAAGACCCGATATCAATTATACAATCAGATGTATAATTGTTTCCCCTGTGATCTACCCTCATTCACCGGACTACATTACCCATCATCCTTTGCACTCCGTCATCCACCATGTGTAGCAAACCCCCAGCCAGACAATGGTGTAGCGTACTGATGTTTTAAAAAGCCTTTATTTTGTGTTCAGCCGTCAGCCTTTTCTTTGGGAAACACAAAATCTACCTTTCTTTGATGAAACACCTTTTCTTAGTGAAACACCGTAAAAACTACAGAACAGATAAATAACAAATAATACAATCAGCTCTTACAAACATAAACATGGATAGCCATTTATAAGAAACCCTTTTGTGATGTCACACAATGATGTCACAGATGTGACAGTGATAACAACACATTAAAACACTTCTTCACAGTTAAATAGATTAACCCACATATTAATGCATATACACATTAAACAAATCAAACATAGTACCTTGTTCCCGTTCGAGCGAGGTGCTTAATTATCCCTTACTTTCCTTCAGAACCTCGTACAATTTCAGAGCATTTTAGCGACATGACTTTCCTTTTCCATGTGTGTGTCACACTAACTAGTGGGGGCAGAGTTAAAGGACTATACCGTATGGGGGCGGAGTTAAAGGACTATACCGTATGGGGGCGGAGTTAAAGGACTATACCGTATGGGGGCGGGAGAGACCAAACAAAATGGAGCTTAAAAGGATTACCTTATTTACTATTTTCTTAGAGTTAGTTACACTCCCACCAATCATGAGTGAATAATGGTGCTACATTAAGGACGAATGATTTCAACTGAAATTTACCTTTCCGGAACCCGTATAAGGACAAAGACAACTTATGCCAAAGTTGGAAACTTAGCAACGACTATGTACTATTATGCACTATAGAGGGAAGGAGCAGATTTAATTAGACTCCAGCAACAGAACAAGCTTCTGGATTAAGCGCTCAACTTCTGACAACTCGTGAAGACGCTCCTTTTTCTTGCCAAGCTTACGGTCACCAAGCTGGAGTTTAGCTTCTCCGTACAAGTCCATCTTTGTCAGTAGTGACTTTTGAAACTCTACCCAATCTCCACTCATTCCTCTGCAAATCCTCTCCTTTCGGGATTACAATATCTCCAACTTGTAAATTCCTTCTTGGAGCATGCCAGCGCTGTCTAAGAGCTATGTTGGCGAGGTATTCCTTTCACCATCGACTCCAAAACTGTTCTGCAAGGTATTGAACATGTCTTCACCTTTTCTTGCCATACATATCTTCCCTGGCAAGCTGATTAGCATCTTCAGTGTTTTCGAAACTTGCGAGCCCATCGTCCACATAAAGGTCCCTCATAACAAATCTCGAGCCTTGAGGGTAGAGGTCACGATTCTCCTTAACCAGATTTAAGTGGAGAACTCCACTTAAGTTGTTCAACATGTCAGGCCCAGAGAGGAGGTGATCATTCAAGCTTGTTCCTTTGTATCTGGCTGAGCAATCAAACATTACACAATGTTTATCTGGCTTCTTCGCGTGATGCACACCATGATGGGGAATGTACCATCTCTCCCCTTCACTCCCACCGTCATTGACCTGCTTAGCATCTCCCTTCCCAATGACTTCCTCCATGAACTCAACATAATGTTCCTTATACCTTTCATCCCGTTGTAATTTCCTTTTAAGGTGAAGGAGGCGTGTCATAGCTGAGCCTCTGTTGTCAGGCAGGCTGGGTCTGGTTTTGAAGGACAGAGGCATTTTTCCTTATTCCCTTCTCCAGTATGTTAAGAAATGTGATGTCGTCTTGTGACACAATTTTGCTGTCGTCATTGCCATCTTTGAAGTCAGACTCTAGAACGCGAATGACGTCGAGGAGTTAACGGAGGTAGCTCTTTAACTGTAATTCTGTGACACAGATGATGTGTGCACCCTACAATACTCCATCCTAAATCAGTCCTTACAGCATAGGGTTCCTCGTCGTCTCCTAAAATGAGTGTGTGTGTGTGTGTGTGTGTGTGTGTGATTTACCTGCTCCTTATTATTAAAATCACATCTTTAATGTTACTATTCGTGTCCTCGTGTCTCCGTGTCCTCACCGTGACACACACAGTTACACATGCTGTCAAATCTCAC
Organism: Silurus aristotelis; assembly: GCF_946808225.1. Classification (NCBI taxonomy): domain Eukaryota; kingdom Metazoa; phylum Chordata; class Actinopteri; order Siluriformes; family Siluridae; genus Silurus; species Silurus aristotelis. The sequence continues at coordinate 17,438,154 of NC_139601.1, forward strand.
TTCAACATTATCTTTATTCTTATTTAAAGAGTTTTGATAAAACACACTTATTAAAACTAAAGAAGTTATAAAAGAGTTTAAGGGAAATACACAGAAAAAAGTGAACGTTTGTCCAAGCAGCTATTTTTTATTATAAACCTTTAAAACTTGCTCATTATTCAACAAGAGCTACAGGCAGAGCTACAGGCAGAGCTACAGGCAGAGCTACAGGCAAAGTTACAGGCAGAGCTACAGGCAAAGTTACAGGCAGAGCTACAGGCAGAGCTACAGGCAGAGTTACAGGCAGAGTTACAGGCAGAGCTACAGGCAGAGCTACAGACAGAGTTACAGGCAGAGTTACAGACAGAGCTACAGGCAGAGCTACAGACAGAGTTACAGGCAGAGTTACAGACAGAGCTACAGGCAGAGCTACAGACAGAGTTACAGGCAGAGCTACAGACAGAGTTACAGGCAGAGTTACAGGCAGAGCTACAGGCAGAGCTACAGGCAGAGCTACAGGCAGAGCTACAGACAGAGTTACAGGCAGAGTTACAGACAGAGCTACAGGCAGAGCTACAGACAGAGTTACAGGCAGAGCTACAGGCAGAGTTACAGGCAGAGCTACAGGCAGAGTTACAGGCAGAGTTACAGACAGAGCTACTAAACATCGTGCAACACAATTCGGATCCACGTGCAACTTACACTGCGTGACTTTTTTTGTAAAAAAGGACTGAAGCGGTTTTTTGCTCATCGGAACCGAATGTTGGGTCGCGCGCGGGACCGCGGATGCGACTCGAGCTACAGAACTGGGGCGTGTTATGATGACGTGACAAGTGAGTGACTGATTACCATGGATACGTGAACGTCATGTATAGACTATTTTGTGTCTTTGGATTTTAAATCACGCTGCATTTATATACATTGCTCCATTAAAACCTCAACATGTCGTGAACACACACACACACACACACACACACACACACACAAATACAGACATAAACACACACTCTCTCTCTCTCTCTCTCTCTCCACTAAAAAAGTGAGGGGGACGAATTTACTTTTTATAAAAAAAAAAGTGCGGGGGACATGTCCCCCATGTCCCCCGCGTAATCTACGCCCCTACACACACACACACACATGTCCCCCGCGTAATCTACGCCCCTACACACACACACACACACACACACACACACACACACACACACACACACACAGCGCATCACTGCAGGTGTTACAGTGTTCTCACTACATACGGGTCTTTAACTCACCTCCCGCCATGTGTTTGTGTGTTTGAGTTTGTGATGACGTGTTATAAAAGAAGATCAGGCACAGGAAAGAAGCAGGAAGATCAGCACCAGTAAGATCAGCACCAGGAGGATCAGCACCAGGAGGATCAGGAAAATCTCCTCCTGTCTAGAGCAATCGCTTCATTTCAAACACCTGAGGTGGAGCCCCATCACACACCACTTCCGGGATGAACCGAGACATTTTCAAAATAAAAGTCCCGGAAGTCCGCTTCTCTTCTCTGCTAGAGTGGATAAGAGAAGGGGCGTGGTCTGATCTGTGTAGTTATACAGTGTGTTATAGGAATTAGTCCTGGATATTAGTCCTGTACTATAATATACTGATATTTATAATATATTTATAGATATTATAGCAAGTCTGTGAGCAACGGTGTGAAGACTGGAGTGTGAACAATGCATTCCAGAGGAACAAGATGTACTGGTTGTGCCACACACACACACACACACACACACACACACGGGCACGGGGATCATCTGGTTTTTGTAAGTTCCAGACAAAAGACAAAAAAAACAAGCAGTTCAGTCAAGTCGGATCAGTTAACATGGCAACCCCTGACGTTTACCTGTAAAACAGTGACGTATTAACTCCGCCTTCACACACCTCACTCGGTACTGTACAGCTTTGCTGGGCGGAGTCACAGTAATCTTACCCCACTGTCTCCTAGGTCCACCTTTTACAGTGTGTGTTACTGTGTGTGTGTGTGTGTGTGTGTGTTTTAAAGTGTGTATGTGTTACAGTATGTGGGTTATAGTGTGAGTCCTGAACACTGATTGGAAGGTTGTTCCATAACTGTGGGGTTTATAAGAGAAACATCTGCCCCCTGCTGAAGTCTTCATTATTTGAGGTACCAACAAATAGCCTGCACCTTTTGATCTAAGTAGGTGTGGAGATCATCCTGGTACAGAAGTTCACTCAGATACTGCTGCGTGAGAGCGTTAAGTGCTTTAAACGTCAGTAGTAGTATTTTATAATCAGTGTGAGATGTAATTGGGAGCAGTGTAGATGATTAAAACAGGGCTGATGTGATCATATTTTCTAGATCTAGTGAGGACTCTTGCTGCTGCATTGTGAACTAACTGAAGCTTATTTCTGCACTTACTCCAACACCCCATGGGCGTAAATCCTGGGGGGGGACGGAGGGGACATGTCCCCCATCTGAGGATTGTCCCCTCACAAAAATATTGCACTCTCTATTGTGAAAAATATATGTATGTATACCTAAATAATTGTGTAAGTAGAAAAAAAAACGCAAAAAAATGCATTTAGAAACAGTTAAGTTTCCCCCCCCCCCCCCCTTCCTCACAGTGGTTTGAGCCACTGCCTGCTTTCCCAGTTCATCTCACCTTCTCTACACACACGAGTCAGGTGTGTGGCTGCGGCTCAATTTATGTTTAACTCCATTAACTAGGGGATTTTATTCACTTTAAATTAAACGATTCTCTTTAATTTAGTTGATGCAGACTTATTTATAAATTATTTGCGGAAAAATGCTGATTAGCATGTAATTTTCCATGAATCTGCTCTATTAGCGATTAAAATATCGCTTATCTAGTTAACATTAGCTTGTTTACAATAGCTTGTAGCATAGTGCACTGCAGCTAACACTGCAACTAATGTACTAGTACACTGCAACTAACACTGCAACTAATGTACTAGTGCACTGCTACTAACACTGCAACTAATCTACTAGTGCACTGCAACTAACACTGCAACTAATGTACTAGTGCACTGCGACTAACACTGCAACTAATGTACTAGTGCACTGTAGCTAACACTGCAACTAATGTACTAGTGCACTGCAGCTAACACTGCAACTAATGTACTAGTGCACTGTAACTAACACTGCAACTAATGTATTAGTGCACTGCAACTAACTCTGCAACTAATGTACTAGTGCACTGCAGCTGACACTGCAACTAATGTACTAGTGCACTGACACTAACACTGCAACCAATGTACTAGTGCACTGCATCTAACACTGCAACCAATGTACTAGTGCACTGCAACTAACACTGCAACTAATGTACTAGTGCACTGCAGCTAACACTGCAACTAATGTACTAGTGCACTGTAGCTAACACTGCAACTAATGTACTAGTGCACTGTAACTAACACTGCAACTAATGTACTAGTGCACTGTAACTAACACTGCAACTAATGTACTAGTGCACTGTAGCTAACACTGCAACTAATGTACTAGTGCACTGTAACTAACACTGCAACTAATGTACTAGTGCACTGCAGCTAACACTGCAACTAATGTACTAGTGCACTGCAGCTACGTCCGAACTGACACCACTGTATTTTTATAATCAATTTCTATTCTGTTCTTAAGTGTCTTAATTAATTTTAAATAAAATGTCAACTTTTTTAATTCCTTGTTTTTATTGTTGTAATAATTTTTTTTAATGATAGTTTTACTTTATTTATGTAAAACACTTTGAATTAGCATTGTGTATGAAATGTGCTACAGTATAAATAAACCTGCCTTGCAGTGTCATAGACTAGATAAAATGATGGAGAAAAGGAAAATGGATAATTTTTCAGTGCACCTAAACCATATCTTTATAAGTACAATTTCACTGTATTATTTGTGTCCCATTCAAAAATTGCTCATGAGAAATGTTTATATTTATTGTCCCCCCCACTGTTAAATGAAATTTACGCCCATTCAACACCCAGACAGTAAAGTGTTACAGTAGTCTAATCTAGATGTTACAAAAGCATCAACTAGTTTTTCTGCATCCCGTAACATCATTACAGCTGTTCCCTTTATTCCAACAACGTTCTCCAGTCCAGCAAGCAGATGATGATGATCAATGGTGTGAAAAGCTGCACTGAGGTCGAGCAAAACAAGTAGAGACAAAACCCTGATCAGAGGCCAATAACAGTCATTTAGCACCTTAACTAGCGCCGTCTCTGTGCTATGATGAGGCCGAAATCCTGACTGATACATTTCATAAATGTTCTTCCTCAGTAGATGTGAGCAGAACTGCTGTGCTACAACCTTTTCTAGAATCTTGGAGATAAAGAGGAGGTTTGATATTGGTCTGTAGTTGGACAGCTGACAGGGTGAAGGTCAGGTTTCTTAATTAGGGAGTTGAAAACTGCAGTTTGAAGGATTTAGATACAAAACCAGTGCTAATGGAAGAGTTTATTATTTTAAAACAGGTTCAATTCCCTCTGAAATGATCTGTTTGAGGAAACTTGTTACTGTACGTGTTACTGTAAACACTGTAACATATACATACTGCTGCAGTGTATGTGTGTGTGTGTGTTTAGAGTAAATAGAGACCCTTGTAGTAGAAGTGAGACAAAAATTGCTGGAGTTAATTTTAATCTCTGTCTCACACACACACACACACACACACACACACACACACACACACACACACACACACACACACACACACACACACACACACACAAGGGATATAACTTATAGTGACACACTTACTTGTGTGTATGTACAAGGAAAGGTATTTATGTAGAACATAGAGGAGACCTTTGTAGACCTCTTACTTTCCACTCCCCTAACTCTCTCTCTCTCTCTCTCTCTCTCTCTCTCTCTCTGTACTGAGTGTACAGTGTGCAGTTTGTAAGATGTTGTTGGTACTGTGCTGCTGTTTACTGCTCCAGGTAAGAACTTTCTCTCACTTCTATTAGTATGTGTGTGTGATTTGTGTGTGTGTGTGTGTGTGTGTAGACAGTAGGACAGCACACACACATTACACCATGCTGAGTGTGTATGGTGTGTATTGTTAGTTATTGTATAATAAAGCTACACTTCTCCACTCTGATTTGAAGTTACCACACAAACGTCCTCACTACTTCAGAATGAAAAGGTTTGGGGGTGGATCTATGATGACCTCAGTTTGTCTGATAGGGAGAGTATGAGGACAGGGGAAGGGACCACATTAGCACAATCATCAATTCTTGCATTAATAATGAAGGTGAAGATTCCACATCTAAATACAGTTTATCTAGTCCTTAATATTATGAATTAGATGTGTGTGTGTGTGTGTGTGTGTGTGTGTGTGTGCGTGTGTGCATGTGTGCGTGCGTGCGTGCGTGTGTTACACACTCTAAGGATAAAGTCACTCTGCAAAAATCTAACAGAGAGGCTTTAAATGTTTCTTTGTCATGACCCCTCGTGAGCCTGGAATCACATTTGTGTGAAATTTACACACACTGGATGCTACTGTAGATGTTAGCATGGTTTTCTGCTTGTTACCAGTGAGGATTAGCAACAACTGCAATAAACACATTACTGAGTCTCTCCTTCTTCTTCTTTTTATATATTATTAGTGTCCCTCAGTGTAGTGTCTCTCAGTGTAATGTCCCTCAGTGTAGTGTCTCTGAGTGTAGTGTCTCTCAGTGTAGTGTCTCTCAGTGTAATGTCCCTCAGTGTAGTGTCTCTCAGTGTAATGTCCCTCAGTGTAGTGTCTCTCAGTGTAGTGTCTCTCAGTGTAGTGTCTCTGAGTGTAGTGTCCCTCAGTGTAGTGTCTCTCAGTGTAATGTCCCTCAGTGTAGTGTCTCTGAGTGTAGTGTCTCTCAGTGTAGTGTCTCTGAGTGTAGTGTCTCTCAGTGTAGTGTCTCTCAGTGTAATGTCCCTCAGTGTAGTGTCTCTCAGTGTAGTGTCCCTCAGTGTAGTGTCTCTGAATGTAGTGTCTCTCAGTGTAATGTCTCTGAGTGAAGTGTCTCTGAGTGTAGTGTCTCTCAGTGTAGTGTCTCTCAGTGTAATGTCTCTGAGTGTAGTGTCTCTGAGTGTAGTGTCTCTGAGTGAAGTGTCTCTGAGTGTAGTGTCTCTGAGTGAAGTGTCTCTGAGTGAAGTGTCTCTGAGTGAAGTGTCTCTGAGTGTAGTGTCTCTGAGTGAAGTGTCTCTGAGTGTAGTGTCTCTGAGTGTAGTGTCTCTGAGTGAAGTGTCTCTGAGTGTAGTGTCTCTGAGTGTAGTGTCTCTGAGTGTAGTGTCTCTGAGTGAAGTGTCTCTGAGTGAAGTGTCTCTGAGTGTAGTGTCTCTGAGTGTAGTGTCTCTGAGTGTAGTGTCTCTGAGTGTAGTGTCTCTGAGTGGTATACAGAGTAGTTTAACTTGAGCAGAAATCTGTTCAGAAAGAAGAGTTAATTTAGCAGCTTTATGGTTTTTCTCAGAAGCACACACTGTTGGACAGAACCTGGGAGGAGGTGTGTGTGTGTGTGTGTGTGTGTGTGTGTGTTTAGCTGAAATGGAATTTCAAAGCAGAAGACATGATCATAACACATGTAACAGACCTAGCTTTATTTCCACTCAAATACTGCCACAACTGTGTGTGTGTGTTTTTTTTGGATTGGCCGCTGGATGAAGGACCAGTTTATAGTTAAACTTGCCCCACACCCCATTTACTAAACAGGAAATATAGCTCTGTGTGTGTGTGTGTGTGTGTGTGTGTGTGTGTGCGTGCGTGCGTGCGTGCGTAGGGTTCCTCACTCTTGTCCGAGTTCTTATCTCTCTATAACGACTTGAATTACTAGTAAAACATGTTACTTCCTGTTTTGCGTTACACAAACAGCTTCACCTCACACTGGAAACTCCGTCCATAATGTCGCCAAAATGTTATACTACACGTAGCTGTCAACAAGCTGTTACTATGGAAACAGTAATTTCTGAGTGCACTGATGTCTTCGTGTGTGTGTGTGTGTGTGTGTGTGTGTGTGTTTTCAGGAACATGTAGTTCTAAATGCACTGATGTCTTCATGTGTGTGTGTGTGTGTGTGTGTGTGTGTGTGTGTGTGTGTGTGTGTGTGTGTGTGTGTGTGTGTGCGTGTGTGCAGCAGCTGAGCAGTGGTCATGCTGTGAGAGTGGAGGAAGTGAAGGCTGCAGGTGTGAAGCCGGTGAAGGTTCACGTGGGAAACAAAGCGCTGGTGGTGCGTGGACAAGGTGGGGGACGTGGTGGAGGGGGCGTGTCCGAGCGTGTGCAGTTTTGCACGTGGCCGTGTAAGTGTGGTCCTCGGCGTACGTGTCCCCCGGGGGTCAGCGCGGTGTTGGACGGCTGTGGTTGCTGTAAAAGCTGTGCACGGCAGATTGGAGAATCCTGTAATGAGAGAGACGTGTGTGATCCTCACAAGGGCATGTACTGCGACTTCTCCCGGGATAAACCACACTTCCAACACGGGGTGTGTGCATGTGAGTGACAATACACTGCACACACGCACACACACACGTTGTTCTTCTGTTTAATTAATCATCACATCTCAGCAAAAATTCAAGTGTTTAAATGTGTCTCTCCCCCTGTCCCCCTCTTCCTGTGTCTCTCCCTGGCCCCCTTTCTTCCTGTCTCTCTCCCCTTGTCCCTCTCTTCCTGTGTCTCCCCCCTGTCCCTTTTCCTGAGTAGACATGATGGCAGTGGGGTGTGATCTGAATGGAGTTCACTATGAGAATGGTGAGGGGTTCCAGCCCACTCCTCTGTATAAGTGTACGTGTATTGGTGGAGCGATCGGCTGTACACCTGTATTTATCCAGAAACCGGCAGCCATGTTGTCACCCGCAGCCTCGCAGAGCAACACTGTTCCCGCTGGGTTCCGCGTGAAAACACCACAGGACACAGCGTACCAGAGCATGTCAGGTGAGACACACTCAGGGTAAAATACACTCATTCTCGTAGTTCCCGCTCGAAGTCGAATGGCGTAAAATACAGCACTGTATCAGTCCTGAACTCCCTCACACAGGAATTTGGTTATAAATCAGAGGATCATATTTTTCACCCCAAAAACCCCACAAATTTGACATTAAAAGCTTTCTCCTAGTGAGTTTGCGTATCTGAATCGCAGGTGTAAATACGCTGCTTCAACCTAAGCATGGTTTTATTTTGATTAAATTCACAGTGTACATTAGAGAGATCAGGACCAACATAAAGTTTTAGCTGAACCTGCTCCCAAGCTCTGATTTAGCATCATGTATTAGTATAGTAGAGTAAATGCAGTGACTCGGATCTCAGCTCAGGAATCTATTTACAGCCCTGTGTTGCTCTTCACCTCTCCAACTAGGTGAATGTGGTGAACATCAGGAAACAATGAATTTATCAAAAAAACACCTGAACAAATCTTTTGGTGAAAAAATTCACTCTGGAAGACTAAAACAGGGGTGTGATTAGTTTTGTTCTCACTTTACTCTGCTGAGCTGTGAGATGTTCCGTGTGGGAAGCTGATGTATGTTCTAGCAGTTAAACACACATGTGTACAGGAAAATGTCCTGAGAATATCAGATAAGCTCCTCTGATGTATGAACACTGACACTGGAGACTCCTTCTATTTATATGATGTCGACGTCTCACATTATTCCACACGCTGGAGTTCGAGTAGATGAACACCTCGTCCAGCAGCGTGGGATATGATGTGTATACACACACACACACACACACACACACACACACCGGGTTAAAGGCTGAGTCTGTGTGCTGTGGCGTGGGAAGCTTACAGGGCTCCTCCTTTAGTGAAGCTGGGAGGATGTGTGGTCCAGACGACACCCTGGTCTCCGTGCTCACGCTCCTGCGGCTTCGGCATCTCCGTCCGCATCTCCAACCACAACGCCAAGTGCAAGATGAAGAAAGAGCGCCGCCTGTGCGTGCTCCGCCCCTGCGACAAGAAGAGCCTGAAGGTACCCCCCAAACCCATGACATCACTTCCTGTAATGGTGGCG
>NC_139601.1:17467109-17469609 GCF_946808225.1 Silurus aristotelis
CCCTACACACACACACACACACACACACACACAGTACAGTAGTAGAGTCTGCTGCAGATCATTTTGTCTCCCTCACAGATGATCTGGTGCGTGTACTCACCTCCCCCCATAGAGTGTATGAGGAAAAAACACTGAAGACAGTCGCAGTGTTCTGCTGCTCGCCGGATCTGATCCACAATCTGCTCATGGTACACGGAACCATACGTATGATGTCCTACTGCCCTGACACACACAGACACACACAGACACACACAGACACACACACAGCAGTCTGTAGGTGTGCATAAGTGTGTGTGTGTGTGTGTGTGTGTGTGTGTGTAATAATCACCAGTTGTTTCCGGATCCGTAGGAGTTGCTGATGAGCTGCGTGGAGCTGAAGAGCTGCTGCAGAGGCCCAGACAGAACCTGAGAGAGAACACCCTCCTCCATATCTATTAACACTGCCTGAGGAGAGAGAGAGAGAGAGAGAGAGAGAGAGAGAGAGAGAGAGATAAAGTAAAAGAAGAGAAAGAGAAATCTAGTACCAATCTGATTGAGACTCACTCGAGCTTTCAGTGCTGTAATTCTGCTTCCTGGAGCTTCACCCCCTCCATCACTCCTCCTACACACACAATTATAACACTGTAATAATAAAAACAGGTGACAGAGGCACAAGAGAGACAGAGGGACATATGAGACAGAAGGAGAGGCGAGACAGAGGGACAACCTAAACAGAGGGACAGAAAAAATGGTGGGAGAGACGAGACAGAAGGACAGGCGAGACAGAGGGAGAGACGAGACAGAAGGATGAGTACCTGGGGTCAACGTTCCTGAAGAAGCTGCTCAGCGCCTCATCATAAACTCCATTCTGAGAGACATAAATGCTCTTACTGTCTGAGTGTGTGTGTGTGTGTATTTGTGTGAGAGAGTGTGTGGGTGTATGTGTGCGTGTGAGAGAGAGTGTATTTGTATATGTGTGTGTGTGTGTGTGTTACCTTGTTGACGTGTGCGTGTTCTCTGAGAGCGAGATCCCAGAATCTGCAACCCACCTGATTTCCACACTGACCCACTAAACACAACACACACACCTGTAATCACGCGCACACACGTGCTGCCATGGCGACCAACGACGCGCATGGAGTCTAAATACAGGTTAACAATAGTTTTATAATATCAATGTGTCTCTCTCTCACTCACACACACACACACACACACACACACACACACACACACACACACACACACACACACACACACACACACACACACACACACAGCTAAAGCTGATATAAACACAGTGAATCTTGTGGCTAAATGAAGATATTATGGTATGAAGGTTTCTCACCCTGAATAATCACCGAATGAGTCATGCTGCAGAGTCTCTCTCTCTCTCTCTCTCTCTCTCTCTCTCTCTCTCTCTCTCTCTCTCTCTCTCTCTCTCTCTCTCTCTCTCTCTCTCTCACACACACACACACACACACACACACCTGTTATATAATACAGTAGTTTAGTGTATACTGTTAAAGAATCCCGGTTGAAGTTATTACTCTCGCTGTACCACTTCTCCCTCACACACAAACCCGCCTTACACTCAAACTCACACCGTCGCGCCCTGATGACGTACACACGCGCAAGCCCCGTCACGTGACCCGTCTTCCGACCGCTTAGATTACGACCCGCTAATCCATTATAATAATAATAATAATAATAATAATAATAATAATAATAATAATAATAATAATAGTGATTATAATAATAATAATAATAATAATAATAATAATAATAATAATAATAATAATAATAGTGATTATAATAATAATAATAATAATAGTGATAATAATAATAATAATAATAATAATAATAATAATAATAATAATAATAATAATAATAATAATAATAATAATAGTGATTATAATAATAATAATAATAATAATAATAATAATAATAATAATAATAATAATAATAATAATAGCAGTGGTGGGCGGTCAGGGCCAGTAAAATCTTCTCTGCTCACCTTCAATTATAACCTAAATTCTGATATTTGTTCCATGAAATTGTATTAATTTCTTCCATCAGTTTCTTCTCTTCATGTCGTGGTGTTTCTCTCGGCTGCACTGCTTCAGTACGTGTATGTGGATGTTAGATTTTTTTGTCCAATCAGATTTCAGCCTCTATGTGCTGTCCCACACTGCCCCACCACACTATCCCACACTACCCAACACTGTCCCACAGTATCCCACACTGCCCCACCACACTGTCCACCACACTCTCCCACACTATCCAACACTGTCCCACAGTATCCCACACTGCCCCACAACACTGTCCACCACACTCTCCCACACTATCCAACACTGTCCCACAGTATCCCACACTGCCCCACAACACTGTCCACCACACTCTCCCACACTATCCAACACTGTCCCACAGTATCCCACACTGCCCCACCACACTGTCCACCACACTATCCCACACTACCCAACACTGTCCCACAGTATCCCACACTGCCCCACCACACTGTCCA
>NC_139601.1:17479609-17482109 GCF_946808225.1 Silurus aristotelis
TGTCATGTAGCTTTTTGAAGTTGTACAGACTGATGACATCATTGTTAAGAGAGGCGAGTTCAATACAACCAACAAATGGAGCTAAACTCAATGCAGGGGGGAGCTACACACACACATACACACACACACACACACACACACACACACACACACACACACACACACACAGACACATACATACATACATAGGCATGTAATTTATGACAGAGTGAATCAATGCTGTGCTGTTATATGACCTGATATTAACAGATAAACAGATTAGAACTAACAGCGTCACTGGTGTGTGTGTGTGTGTGTGTGTGTGTGTTAGGAACCTTAATGTCTGTTGGAACTCCTCCAATGATGAACACAGCCTCTTTTGGGTCCAGGTGGAATAGAGAGTCAGTTCCCTCTGATTCCCCTTTCTGTATAAACTTTTGCTCAGCCACTGTGTCCTGACTGGGGACTGTTAAATACACCTTACCATGACGACCCAGTCTATGTCAACCAGGAGACAGGGACAGGGAGCAGGGGACAGGGAGTGGGGGGCGGTGACAGGGAGCATGGAGCAGGGGACAGGGACAGGTAGTAGGGAGCAGGGGACAGCAAGTAGGCAGAGGGAGGCAGGGGACAGGAAGCGGGGGACACGGAGCAGGGGCACGTAGTAGGGAGCAAAGAACAGGGGACATGTAGTAGGGAATGGGGAGTAGGAATCAGGGGACAGGGAGCAGGGGACAGAGAGATAGAGACAGATGGAGGAAGAAAGAGACAGGTATTATGACAGGTTATGTGCATTTTATGTATTTAAAAAGATACGTGAGTGCTCCTGTGTGTGTGTGTGTGTGTGTGTGTGTGTGTGTGTGTGTGTGTGAGGTTACCTCTCCACTCTCACATGGTTAAAAACAGGAGGCCAGGAGCTGACAGGTTTAGAGCTGAGTGGAATTTCAACATCATCGCCCCCCAAATTATACACAAACACCAGGTTGTCATTCTTTATTGCCACACCCATGTAGTCCTTACTACCCTGTACACACACACACACACACACACACACACACACACACACACACAATAATTTATAGGTACAGGGTGTGTGTTTAAGGTTTAAATCGCTTCTGTCTCTGTTAAACCTTATTGTAATGAGGATTCATTTTTTTCTGGTTTTGGAGTGGGTGTGGTGGAGTGGGTGTGGTCTAGTGGGCATGGTTTGAGTTACTGGGTGTAGTGTGAGTTAGTGGGTTTAGTGTGGAACAGTGGGTGTGGTGTGAGTTAGTGGGTGTGGTATGGGAGAGTGGGTATGGAATGAGATAGTGGGTGTGGTATGGGACAGCGGGCGTGGTGTAAATGGTGTGGTGTGGGACAGTGGGTTTGGTGTGGGACAGTGAGTGTGGTCTAAATGGTGTGGTGTGGGACAGTGGGTGTGGTGTGGGACAGTGAGTTTGGTGTCAGACAGTGGGTGTGGTTAAATGGTGTGGTGTGGGACAGTGGGTGTGGTGTGGGACAGTGGGTGTGGTTAAATGGTGTGGTGTGGGACAGTGGGTGTGGTGTCAGACAGTGGGTGTGGTTAAATGGTGTGGTGTGGGACAGTGGGTGTGGTTAAATAGTGTGGGACAGTGGGTGTGGGACAGTGGGTGTGGTTAAATGGTGTGGTGTGGGACAGTGGGTGTGGGACAGTGGGTGTGGTTAAATGGTGTGGTGTGGGACAGTGGGTGTGGTGTGGGACAGTGAGTGTGGTTAAATGGTGTGGTGTGGGACAGTGGGTGTGGTGTGGGACAGTGGGTGTGGTTAAATGGTGTGGGACAGTGGGTGTGGTGTGGGACAGTGGGTGTGGTTAAATGGTGTGGGACAGTGGGTGTGGTGTGGGACAGTCAAGTCAAGTCAAGTCAAGTCAAGTTTATTTGTATAGCGCTTTTCACAACAGACATTGTCTCAAAGCAGCTTTACAGAAAACAACAGTGAAGGTGAATGGTGTGCGTTTGTCCCTGATGAGCAGCCGTGGCGACAGTGGCAAGGAAAAACTCCCTTAGATGATATGAGGAAGAAACCTTGAGAGGAACCAGACTCAAAGGGGAACCCATCCTCATATGGGTGACATCAAAAGTTTGGTCATAAATCTTTCAACAATACAGAACAATTTGTGATCATCATAGATCCAGCATCAGCTTCTCCATGCCAGGGCCTTTAAACACTCGGCATCTACTTCTCCATGATCATCCATAGGTCCATAATCTTCACGAGGTGGGACGTGTGGACAGTGGGTGTGGTGTGGGACAGTGGGTGTGGTACACTCACATTCTTGTGTCCAAGGTAAAGCAGGAAGCGATCCTCAATAGGGTCAGTATCAGGGTCTACCCGCACATACAGACTGATTGATGTTACAGCCTTTACCACATCTACATCAACAGGTGGGCGGAGCTGGACTGAGGCCTGCCCATTAAACTTCATCGATACCTGCACCTACACAACAAAACACACAACCACACAATGCGTCACACACTGTAACACAAAAACCACACAAAAC
>NC_139601.1:17497109-17499249 GCF_946808225.1 Silurus aristotelis
GAAAGAGGGAGGGGGTGGGAAAGAGAAGTCAAGGAGTTTTTCCTTCACCACAGCTTGTTCATCAGGAAAAAACTTACACTTATAAAGAACATCTTATTCATTCTTTAGTACCACATTATGAACTGAATTGAGAAATAGAGAGAGAGAGAGAGAGAGAGAGAGAGAGAGAGAGAGAGAGAGAGAGAGAGTTTTTGATTTTTACAGTTTTTTATTTGCAGTGGTGTGCGGTCAGGGTCAGCAAAGTCTTCTCTACTGGACTAAACACGATCAGAAGCACTGACCAATTATAACCTAAATTCTGATATTTGTTCCATGAAATTGTATGAATTTCTTCCATCAGTTTCTTCTCTTCATGTCGTGGTGTTTCTCTCGGCTGCACTGCTTCAGTACGTGGATGTGGATGTAGGTTTTTTTGTCCAATCAGATTTCAGCCTCTATGTGCTGCCATGTGAATCTAATCTCCTCAGAACCTTCAGAATCAGTACTGATGGACTTTTACCATCGAGAATATTACCAACAGCTCTGTTTCTTTATCCAATCAGATTTTAGATTCTCCTCACAGAGCAGATCACTGGCCCAGAATAGCGTCAGCATTTTTCCGTCCTCTGATTGGTTGTTCAGAGGGAAACTGTTACAGCCGAGTTCGACTGGTAAAACACGTGTGTAGCTCTGCACACGTTCATACATCTGAGTTAGACTTTTTTATACCTACAGAGGAAGAGAAATTTATTTGGTCTCAGACACTTAAAAATCCATTGTGAAGAAAAGCGAGACATGGTGAGGAGGTCACCAACCCTGAAGCTCGCTAGCGTGTCTCAGCCCGGGAAAGGGTTTGTTCTCCACTACCAGACCAGTGAATACGAGCGGTACCACTGGATTACAGCCTCTGGGGGGCGCTGCACATTATAAGTCTGCATCTCATGTGATTGGGTTGTGTTTTATTTACATTTTAATGTTTTTGTGATGTTATTAGACAAATATTGATTGTGAACTGCTCCAGATGTTGTAGGTGCACAGTTGTGGTTGTAGTGTGGAGGTTTGGAGTGTAACTGGGGTTGTTGGTTTAGTAAAATGGTTTTTACCTCCAGATGTGAAACGTCTCTCTGTAATGCACGTGTTGTTATATTGTGTGTTTGTATTGTTTTGATGGTTTCTATAATTGTGATGTGATAGTGGTGTATTAAGAGGTGGATTAAGTCGGGTACGTCCTCACTGAAGGCCCAGGTACCAAATACACGGCCCGCTACTGTTTATTTAACATAAGTCATGTTTTATTTTGTAAATCTGGAGAAGATTCTGATGGCATCACAGTCAGTTTTTTGAGCCAATTAGTTTTTTTCTGCTCAGGTATATGGCCATTTTCGCTTGACCAAAAAAAAAATTATAAATTAGTTGGTACATAAACCTGTTTCTCCTAACCTGCAATGTTGAGGAGATCAAAGCTCCGGACAGTGTGATGGTGGTCACACCAAAAATGTCCAGACTCCTGTAGACCAGGGGCTCCTCCAACAGCCAGTGTAGTGTTCCACATCCTTTAATCTTTTTTTTTTTTTTTAAGTCCATATTTTAAAAAGTCTGCAGTAAAAAACTGGTAATCCAGAAACATCCAGCGTATTTGTGTCAAAGTTCTGTTCAGTCCCAGTCCTCCCACCATGTTTAAAATTCCACTGGCTGCTGTTCTCCAAACTAGGTTCCTGGGCCCATTTAGGAGTCTCTGGATGAACTGGAGGCGAAAGGCTACATTCGCCCCCTGTAGGACATATTTGGAACCAGCCACTTCCACCTGCTCAGTCCGCCCTTGATGTGCTCTTCAGTGTCTTCCTAAATTTTAATGGAAGTTTTTTCTCAGCCCCCTGTGCTGTAGTGTCCAACAGGTCATTCATTTTTGCTTTTTTATTTTTGAGGGCTTCAATATGCCCTCGATTTCCTATGGCCTTCAAACGCTGAAGTTCCACTTTCTCTATCTCCAGAGCTTTTAGAGATCTGGCAGTGTCTCTTGTGACATTGAAAGTGTACCGTTAACAGATATCTTTATTTTGTGCTTTTGTAACATCTCACCACTGCTGTAGGGAGTTAAAAGCTGCTTTTTTCAGTTTAAAACAATTCCATTACAAAAATAAAATTTAAATTAGCATTTTCT
>NC_139601.1:17499449-17501949 GCF_946808225.1 Silurus aristotelis
TGTGTGTGTGTGTGTGTGTGTGTGTGTGTGTGTGTGTGTGTGTGTGTGTGTGTGTGACTATAGTAAGACCTGCATGCACACAGACAGCTATGAAAAGAGACAGACAGTTTGTTTATTGGCACAACAAATAAATTAAATGTCTCTTGCCAAAGTAACTGCAGTTGGACTGCACACAAATATTCCCAAAAAAATAAATAAAATACAACTAATAAAAGAAAAATGGTGAAATATAGTGTATAAATCATAATAATAATAATGTGTATAAATAAATATAGTTAATATAAAAATATAAACCAGATATTTACAAAGAAAAACAAGCAGAATAAAGAAGGAGTATAAAGTGCTATTTGTCTGATCAGAGATCAGCGTTTTCTCTTCAGGAAGGTAAATATTGTGCTGCTGACACGCTGCAGTTCTGGTGTTTTAACAGATACGGCAGTTTCTCCTCGTTCTTTTGAGCTTCTAACGTATATAAACGTCGATATTCAGCTCGTGTGCTCTGAGTCTGGATCATCTGCTCCACATCACATTTTACTGTTGGTTTGAGTTCCTCAGTGACTGATGGAAGTTTGTTTGATTTGTGCTGTAATTTGGTTGAATGTGATTCAGAGCATCAGTGTGATGAGGGTCAAGGAGATATTAGTGAAACATCAGGACTGAAGCTCTGAATCAGCTGGGAGAAAAGGACTGGGTTCTCTGCTCATCACACACACACACACACACACACACACACACACACACACACACACACACACACACACACACACACACACACACACACAGGACCTTACTATTCACAGCTGCACTTACAAAGACCCCATTGACTATCTGTAATAAACTCTCTCTCTCTCTCTCTCTCTCTCTCTCTCTCTCTCTCTCTCTCTCTGAGTGCATGCTGGGAGCCAGTGGGCGGAGCTTTTGTGAGCGAGTGTGTGTGATTGTGCTTCTCTTAACTCTTGTCTTCTTTTCTTTTCTGTTGAGATTTTCTTTTCTTATCTTTGTATATTAGTATTGTAAATAAATTTGGGGGTGTTTGTGCACCTTTCTTCTTTTCCTCTCACTGGGCCGTTTTTGCTTCCTGCTCACAGGGCAGCATGGTGGCCCCAGGTGCAGGGGCCGTGAGACGTCCGTGAGTGTAGAAGTGTGCTGTTTAGCTGTGGCGAAGGTGGTGGGTCAGGAGTCTGTTTTGTCGGCATCCCGAATGAACAGCGCCACAGAACTGGTCGAACGGCGTATCGTTATTGACGGTCGCTCTCTGATTGTGAAGGACGACACTGAGCTGGACCTGGCACTAAACTTCAGAGTGGACAACTATAACTAGGTCGTATTTTTGTAACAACGGACAAAATGAAATGTTTCAGCTGCGGGAAAAACAGGACACTTAGTTCGCGCTTGTCCCAAAAAAAACAACGATGGACAAAATGGAGAAAGGTTTCAGCTGAGCCGGTTAGGGCAGGCCCGTCTGGGTCCGGTCCGGTCCGGTCCGGTCAGACGATCAAAACAACAGAGAAAATGAAAGTGAACTATCCGATTCCAGCACGGTTCTGTCTCAGAGCGAGTGTATAAGCCGTGACTATAATGTAGACGATATTAAACTGTTTTTAAGGAAACAAAGAGGGGGACAGGTTAAAGATTATTTCTGGACACAGGAATGGGAGGGGGTTCTGTCCTTAGCCCCCAACACCACACTCAGTGGATGAGTTGGCATTTTATTTGCTGAACAGTTTAGTCCTGTGTCTTATTAAGTCACAGAAATACTAAAAGGAACCCAGTCCTCTTCTCCCAGCTGATTCAGAGCTTCAGTCCTGATGTTTCACTAATATCTCCTGACCCTCATCACACTGATGCTCTGAATCACATTCAACCAAATTACACAAGACTGCTAAAAGTTCAAGCACAGTTTGAAAATCATGTCTTTGTTTTTGTGTGTTTTTGAGTAAACTGGCATAAAAGTGAAGCACTGCTGTGTGGAAATGGACAGAAGGTAAGTCAAACCTCCCTGACAGTCTGACCTGGCGAAGAGATGGCTTCAAATACTTAGATGTGTTCCTAGGGGATGAGGCGACCACACAGAGGAATTGGGAGGGGGCCATAGAGAAGGTTAAAGGTAGACTAGGCAGATGGAAATGAATAACACCAGAAATGTCATATAGAGGGCTACAATACTACAATAACTCCTCTCTCTCTCTCTCTCTCTCTCTCTCTCTCTCTCTCTCTCTCTCTCTCTCTCTCTCTCTCACTCTCTTTTACACACACACACACACACACACACACACACACACACACACACACACACACACACAAATGAAGCTTCCTGTCTGGTGTGTGACATCCTTTTTATCCTTTTAATAGAGAAAAGACACACATATATTCACTGTGTATGCACTTGTTGACACACAGTGTTTGTGTGTGTGTGTGTGTGTGTGTGTGTGTGTGTGTGTGTGTGTGTGTGTGTGTGTGTTTGTTTGTTTGTGAAGAAGTTGATTCAAATCTGATCCTC
>NC_139601.1:17514449-17529449 GCF_946808225.1 Silurus aristotelis
CACCCTACTCTTAAACACTACATTTACACCCTACTCTTAAACACTACACTTACACCCTACTCTTAAACACTACATTTACACCCTACTCTTAAACACTACATTTACACCCTACTCTTAAACACTACATTTACACCCTACTCTTAAACACTACACTTACACCCTACTCTTAAACACTACACTTACACCCTACTCTTAAACACTACATTTACACCCTACTTTTAAACACTACACTTACACCCTACTCTTAAACACTACACTTACACCCTACTCTTAAACACTACACTTACACCCTACTCTTAAACACTACATTTACACCCTACTCTTAAACACTACATTTACACCCTACTCTTAAACACTACACTTACACCCTACATTTACACCCTACATTTACACCCTACTCCTAAACACTACATTTACACCCTACTCTTAAACACTACACTTACACCCTACATTTACACCCTACATTTACACCCTACTCTTAAACACTACACTTACACCCTACTCTTAAACACTACACTTACACCCTACTCTTAAACACTACATTTACACCCTACTCTTAAACACTACACTTACACCCTACTCTTAAACCCTACATTTACACCCTACTTTTAAACACTACACTTACACCCTACTCTTAAACACTACACTTACACCCTACTCTTAAACACTACACTTACACCCTACTCTTAAACACTACATTTACACCCTACTCTTAAACACTACATTTACACCCTACTCTTAAACACTACATTTACACCCTACATTTACACCCTACTCTTAAACACTACACTTACACCCTACTCTTAAACACTACATTTACACCCTACTCTTAAACACTACACTTACACCCTACTCTTAAACACTACACTTACACCCTACTCTTAAACACTACATTTACACCCTACTCTTAAACACTACACTTACACCCTACTCTTAAACACTACACTTACACCCTACTCTTAAACACTACACTTACACCCTACTTTTAAACACTACACTTACACCCTACTTTTAAACACTACACTTACACCCTACTCTTAAACACTACACTTACACCCTACTCTTAAACACTACACTTACACCCTACTTTTAAACACTACACTTACACCCTACTCTTAAACACTACACTTACACCCTACTCTTAAACACTACATTTACACCCTACTCTTAAACACTACACTTACACCCTACTCTTAAACACTACACTTACACCCTACATTTACACCCTACATTCACACCCTACACTTACACCCTACACTTACACCCTACATTTACACCCTACATTTACACCCTACACTTACACCCTACATTTACACCCTACACTTACACCCTACATTTACACCCTACACTTACACCCTACATTTACACCCTACATTTACACCCTACACTTACACCCTACATTTACACCCTACACTTACACCCTACATTTACACCCTACATTTACACCCTACACTTACACCCTACATTTACACCCTACACTTACACCCTACACTTACACCCTACATTTACACCCTACATTTACACCCTACATTTACACCCTACACTTACTCCCTACATTTACACCCTACATTTACACCCTACATTTACACCCTACACTTACACCCTACACTTACACCCTACATTTACACCCCACATTTACACCCTACACTTACACCCTACATTTACACCCTACATTTACACCCTACACTTACACCCTACATTTACACCCTACATTTACACCCTACACTTACACCCTACATTTACACCCTACACTTACACCCTACATTTACACCCTACATTTACACCCTACACTTACACCCTACATTTACACCCTACACTTACACCCTACACTTACACCCTACATTTACACCCTACATTTACACCCTACACTTACACCCTACATTTACACCCTACACTTACACCCTACACTTACACCCTACATTTACACCCTACACTTACACCCTACACTTACACCCCACACTTACACCCTACACTTACACCCTACATTTACACCCTACACTTACACCCTACACTTACACCCCACACTTACACCCTACACTTACACCCTACATTTACACCCTACATTTACACTCTACATTCACACCCTAAACTTACACTCTACACTTTTACCCTAAACTTAAACCCTACATATCCACCCTACATTTACACCCCAAACTTACACACTATACTTACACTCTACACTAAATCCCTAGGGTATAACTACATTTTTTTTATTTACATTTTAGCAATACATTTTGTCACCCAACAAAATGGTCACCCAAGAATTACAATAGTTTAACATTCTAAAACTTTTCACTACGAATCCCATTAAAACCATTATAATTTGTTTTACTATACAGTGTGTGTGTGTGTGTGTGTGTGTGTGTGTGTGTGTGTGTGTGTGTGTGTGTGTACATCAATAATACATCATCATAATTAAACCAATGAAACTACTGTATAAACTTCCAGCAATCTGTGGGCTTAGTGGTGTCCTAATGGGGTCCAGTACATACCAAAATGTGATCTGCAAGTGGAAAAGGTGTTCTATTGGTCTTTAATGGTATTTATTACACATAATATGCCACCATTAGAAGGCACCAAATTACCAGTAGAGACCCACAGGTCGCATTACACATTACAGCTTCCATTAAACTATAACAATTCCCATTATAACTATTAAAAGCATTACAATTCCCATTATAACCATTAGGATTTTTATTAGGGGTCTTTATTGTTTTTTTTTCAGCAGGGGCGTGAGTGCTCTTTGCACATGCCCAAACCCTGCTCTCTGATTGACCACTTATTAACTAAGGATCAAAGACAAGACCGCGTGATGACGTAAACCAGATCAATTGTGATCGTTTGTGTGTTTTTACTTTAATCGCAGTCAAAATCGTTCCAGACTCCAACGGATGTTTTCACCATTTTAGAAACAAAGTGTCGGCATTATTGTTTCCTTTAGATGTTAAAACCCCGCCCCTTGGGAAGAGCCTGGGGTTCTTATTGGGCATTTTGAGAAAATCGGTTGGGCGAAGGCCGCTGATTGGTTCGTTTACGTGACGTCACCGTGGCCGGGATCTGGGCGTTGGACCGGGCTGCATCTTCATCCCTGAAATGGTTTTCTCCGCGGCGGGGATTTAATTCTGCACGGAGCCCAAACTCCAGATTTCTGTCTTGGTTCCGCGCCTTCTGTCTGAGCTTCAGCCTTCAAAACCATCCGAGATCTTCCTCTGAACGACAGCGGGGTCTACAGAGGAGCGCGCGCTCGGAGCTCTTTGTGTCTTCCTTGGGTTCTTTGTTAGAGATCGAGAGAGAGAGAAAGAGAAAGAGAGAAAGATGGGAGCGCAGGCATCTAAAGCGGAGAACCCCGGAGGAGCCGAGACGACAGTGGGGTCTCCTTCTAAAGCCAACGGACAGGTAAGAACACCTTAATGAGCTCGTGCTCGTACTCCCCGTGTTCCTCTCGCGCTCTTACAGTCTAGAGGGACTGGAGGGAGGGGATGAATGGGGGTGGGGGATGGAATTCAGTATTTGCACCCCGCACTTGTAACAAGAACTTCTTCACTGGTTCTTTCTGGATTTCTCTGAAGCGTCTCCTAAAAGTGGGAAAGATGCGGTAGAGGATCAGACCACAGCACCGCTAAGGGTTCTGTATTGTGTGTGTGTGTGTGTGTGTGTGTGTGTGTGTGTGTGTGTGTGTGTGTGTGTGAGAGAGAGACAGAGAGAGAGTGTGTGAAGGGGAATGCATCGGTCCTTTTGTCTTTGGGATTTTGGAAAGCTGACCAGGTTCAGCTCCAGGTTTGGGAAGATCTGCGCGCGGGGAGTCATCAGTCCAACTACCGAGTTTTATAACATACATACAAGAGGCACGCGCGCGCGCGCGCACACACACACACACACACAGACAGACAGACAGACAGAGACACACACACACACACACACACGGAGATGATGATAACGCGCCCCCCTGGCAGTCAGCACTCACTGCACACCTGCTGCTTCACCTCATTATCATATTGTGTTGAATATTCAGGAGGAAGTTTCTCGGGGGTGTGTATGTGCGCGCGCGCGCTGCTAGGATGTAGAGGATGTCGGATGAGAGATCTAGGGTGATCTATTGTGCTGTGATATAAACAGAATATTAAATCAATAATCTCTATTTTCCGATAAATCAGGACCCTGACCCACACTGTACAGATTAGGGTTATCAGCGCCCCCTAGTGTACACACCACACATCAGCGTAACGTAATTGTACACAACACAAAATCAGCACCACTACGCTGCACTATGAGCGCCATCTGTTTACTAGAAGTGGGAGGAGCTGGGATGCAAATGAAGGGGCGTGGTCAATGTACTAAAGAATGATTAAGACCTCTCTTTAGTGCAGTACGAGACTCAGACACACAAATGCGCACACACACGTGTTATTTTTCTGTGTGTCTTGACCGTGTGTGTGTTTTACAGGAAAATGGCCACATGAAGATAAATGGTGATGCAGCAGAGGTGAACGAGGAGGTGCAAGCTAACGGCAGCACTGCAGCTGAGGGAGAGCAGGAGGGGAAGGAGGAGGGTGGAGACAAAGCTGAGGCCACCTCCATTGAGAAAGAGGGAGAAGATGAAGAGAAAGAAAAGGTGGCTGCAGATGAAACTGTTGCAGCAGCAGCAGCTGCTGCTGAGGATGAAAAACCGTCTGCCAGTGAAGAGACACCGAAGAAGAAGAAGAAGAAGAAGCGCTTTTCATTAAAAAAGTCCTTGAAGCTAAGTGGATTCTCCTTCAAGAAAAACAAGAAAGAGACTGGTGATGCAGGAGAGCAGGAGGAGCAGAAGAAAGAGGGAGGGGAGGAGAAGAAAACTGATGGAGAGGAGGAAATAAGGAAAGAGGAGGAAGGAGGTGAAGCTGCAGCAGCTGAGGAGGAGACAAAAGAATCGGAGGAAGTGGAGAGAAAGGAAGAGGTGAAGGCAGACGAGAAGGTGGAGGAACCAAAGGCAGACGAGAAGGTGGAGGAACCAAAGGCAGACGAGAAGGTGGAGGAACCAAAGGCAGACGAGAAGGTGGAGGAACCAAAGGCAGACGAGAAGGTGGAGGAACCAAAGGCAGACGAGAAGGTGGAGGAGCCAGACGAGAAGGTGGAGGAACCGAAGGCGGAGGAAAAGGTGGAGCAAAAAGAGGAGAAACCAGAGGAGGATAAAAAGACGATTAAGAAGGAAGTGAAGCAAGAGGAGGAACCTGCTGTAGCTGCAGCACCTGTCCAGCAGGAGGCACCGAGCAAAGACGCCACAGAGGAAGTGGCTCCAGTTGAACAAGAAAAAGCACCTACTGAGTCTGAAGCTGGAGCAGCCGAGTAAAAAACACACACACTTGCGTATGTGAACACACACACACACACACACACACACACACACATGGCATGACCTGGTTTGTTTGCTGGTCAGTGGGGCGGAGCCAAATGTAATCAGCCAATCACAAGCTTCATGTAGTGACATCATCACTAGCGCTGCACTAATTGGTCAAAGACATAAGAAGAAAGAGATCAGTGATGTCACATGATCAGTTATTCTGATTGGCTGAGAACATTTGACTTAAGCTCCGCCCCTTTGACTCTCCAACACTGTGATATGCAGGAGAAAATAAACAAACCACGGCTGTGGAATCTCACACACACACACACACACACACACACACACACACACACACACACACACACGTGTGTTTTCCTACAACAAGACATTTACAAATTTGTTTTTTTTTTTAATTGGCCTCGCTTTTCTCTAACAAGTGGGCGGGGCTTCCCCGGGTTTTCAAATCAATAATACTCTCCCTTTTTTATGCTCAGTATTAACTGTTTTATTTTTATACAAAAAAGTACAGAATAAAGGACACTGGGGGGGAATGGGGTCAAATTAAAGTAATTGATAAACACTAAAGTGATTTTAATGCTTTAAATCCCAGCTGGTTTTTTTTTATAGTGTGTGTGTGTGTGTGTGTGTGTGTGTGTGTGTGTGTGTGTGTGTGTGTGTGTGTGTGTGTGTGTGTGTGTGTGAGAGCGAGCGAGCGAGATTAATTGAATTGTGTAATTATGTACAGGAGGGAGGGTTAAAACTGTGATTATTGTACAAACAGTACTGAAGCGAGATGGAGGAAGTGCAGCTCCTCACCACCAGACTTGAGATTTTTGTAAAAGAAAAAAGAAAGAAATTTACATTCATCCGAAAGGATTTTTTAAAACGCAAGCTGTGACTCTTTCTACTGTGGGTTTCCTCTTTTAAACTGATCTGTAGCATTTTCCCCTCTCTATCACTGTTTTTTCCACTTTGTAAATACTGAAAAAGGGTTTTTCCAGAGGTTTCAGATGGAATGGCGTTTGGACTTCCTGCAGGTTTGAGGTGTTTGGGTTTCTGTCGACACACTAAAGCTAAATAAATGTTCATTTCCAACCTACTGCTCGGTGTCTTTTCTATGTAACACACATTATTGTAAATTACTGCACTGCTCTTCTTCAACTTCTCCTTACATACAGTGGAATCTTCTCCTCCGTGGTCCGACACAGGAACAACGATGCAGGACACTTCTTCACCTCCTTTTATTTATTCTTTTTTTTAATTGAAGAAAAAACAGAGTGAAGCATCACATACACAGATAATTGACAGTGTTTTACATACTTCTTCATTTAGATTTCCTTTTTTGTTGTGTCCGTTAAACTGTAAGGAGAGAAGGAAAGAACCGGTTTCTCAACTAAAATGCAAATGTGTGTGTTTGAGGGACTTCAGTGTGACACTGATCCTGATCTGAAAGTGTATGACTGTGTGTGTTTTCATGGTACATGACCCCCCCCACCCAACATACACACACACACACAACCTACTAACTACAGTATTGTAATACCATACTATTGAATATCAGCATCGCTATGGCTACCTGTAAAGCTACATTTCATTCTATAATAATCAGCACACCCCCCACACACACACCCACACACACACAAAAGTATAAAACAGCTTTAATATAAGAGAGTAACAAAAATATGACATCATTGCCAGATGTGTGTTCTGATATCTCTCACACACAATTATAGTAATAAATATAGTGAGACTAAGACAGTAAATTGCTGCCCCCTGCTGGTAATCTCAAGTACCGCTTGTCTGTTCACTCTTTACACTGTAAAACACAATATTCAGTAGCTACTGTCCTCATGTTCACTCCTGTCACTCCGCACTGACCTTCACCTCAGAGTCCAAGAAATCTTCATCACATGCAATCTTCCTATCTGAGGCTCAAACTGAACACTGATGGATGGAAGGATTTTTAAATCTCATAAACCCATATTTTATTAACAATACAACAAAAAATATTTTAAGAGTTTAAACTAAGAATTTATACAAGTTTAAAGAACAAATTAGGTCATTTACACGTCTCAAAAAAGTTGTTGCAGGGCCGTGTTTCCCACTGTGTAGCATCACATCTTCTGTCCATCTGGAAACTGAGAAAACCAGTTGCTAAAGTTTTAGGAGAGGAATGTAGTCCTATATGTGTTATATAAGTCATGCTGTTGTAATAGATGCAGTATGCAGTTAGTATCGTCTTGATCAAATATGCAAGATCTTCCCTGAAAACGATGTTCGCTGGATGAAAGCATTTGTTGCTCTAAAACCTCTATATAGAATTCAGCATTAATGGAGCCTTTTCAAGATGTGAACTAAGAGCCGATAACAAGCCAGATGGCCCCTCTCCTCTTTAGTCCGGAGGAAGTGGTATCCATGGTTTTCAAAAAGTTAAAATTTCGATTGGTCTGACCACAGAACAGGTTTCCACTTTGCCTCAGTACATTTTAAATGAGTTTTGGCCCAGAGAGGATGGTGGTGTTTCTGGATCATGTTCACGTATGCTTCCTTCATTACGTAATAGAGATTTAGTCTGCGTTTGTGGATGACATGCAAACTGTGTTCACAGACAATTATTTATGGTGCTGTTAATAAACCCATGCAGTGATTTCCATTACAGAATCATGACTGTTTTAAATGAAATGTGGCCCCTGAGGGCCCGAACATCACAAACATCCAATATTGACTTTCACCCCTGTGCACAGAGATTTCTCCAGATTCTTTGAAACTTTTGATGATATTATGTTCTGTACTTTGTTGCCCTGCCCCAACTTTTTTTAGACGTGTTGCAGTTAAATGCAAAAGGTGTGTGTGTGTGTGTGTGTGTGTGTGTGTGTGTGTGTGTGTGTGTGTGTGTTACACGGTAACAGCAGTTTACAGCATCTCTCCTGGTCTGTGTGTCCAGATGCAGTGGTGTGTATAAACTGTGGGTGTGGCGTGTGTAATGTCTGTGAGTGTGGCCGTTGGGCGTGGCCTGTGTGTGTAATGTCTGTGTGTGTGGCTATTGGGTGTGGCCTGTGTGAAATGTCTGTGGGTGTGGCTATTGGGCGTGGCCTGTGTGAAATGTCTGTGGGTGTCAGAGGTGGCAAAAGTACACACATCCATTACTTCAGTAGAAGTGCAGATCCTCATGTTTTAAATACTCGGGTAAAAGTTGAAGTACTGATTATACTTTTTTACTCAAGTGAAAGTAAAGAAGTTTTGGCTCAGACATGTACTTAAGTAAAAAGTAGTTATTACTTCTACCTGTTTTAGCTGTTAACTGGACCTCACATCATATTAATATTTGATGGATGGATGGATGGATGGATGGATGGATGGATGGATGGATGGATGGATGGATTGGATGGATGGATGGATGGATGGATGGATGGATGGATAGATAGATAGATAGATAGATAGATAGATAGATAGATAGATAGATAGATAGATAGATAGATAGATAGATAGATAGATAGATAGATAGATAGATAGATCTTTATTGTCATTGCATAGTGCAGGTACACAGCAACGAAATGCAGTTTGGCATCTACCAGAAGTCAAAAAGTAGCAATCGTGCAAACAGTGCAGATTAATATGAATCATATGTACAGCATGTGATATGTATGTAAGCATATGTACAGTGAATAAATAGAAAGGCTGTATCAGTGCAGAGACGTGTGGACATCATTAAGAGCCTTTGCTATGTTTCCACACGGACAGTTAATGAGGTGATACCGGAGAAACTGCACCTCTTCAAGTCGAGTCAGGAAGCTTTTATATATAAAATTATAGACATTTTACAGATTTGAATGATGTATTGTTTTTATCTGTACGATCAATAAAGACAGTCATTTAAGTTCGTGTCGCCATTATGAGGGAAAAACCCACAAAACGCCACCTAGAGGGTAAATTGTGTAAAACATGGCGGATTTGGTGTTTGATTTGAGACTTGGCGCCTAACCCTAACCCTTATTTTATATCTAAGTAAAGAAGGGACGTCGTGAATAAGTGTATGTTTTGCTGGAGGTTTTAATTTCGCCTCTTTTATATTTAGTTATTTATTTATGTATTTACATTTTTTTTATAAATGTGAATGTGAATTGATGTCGTGTTAATAACATTTAGTGCCGTTTACAATAATTTGAATTTTAACAGCTAAATATATATATATTAATAAAAAACGAATTAAAAATGTTGTTACCTAATGAATGTATCCAGGCTGAAGATCCACATATAGAACACAAGCAGAGAAAAGATGATGATCATGAATGTGTCTGTTCTCAGTCATGTTCTCATCACTGACTCCCTCTGTCTCATCCACGTTAACCCCAAACTTCTTACTGCCTTCTGCCTGCTGATTCTTATCTCCATAAAGAGTGAGAGTCAGGACTTTATACACCAGTGGAGTGAGAAAAAAAAACGCGCAGTAACAGGAAATCAGTTGTTCGGCTGAAATCAGCGCGCAGTGAAAAGAAAAATATGATATTTTACCAAATCAGTGGATTAAAACTAAAGTAAGAGCCGGTTTTGAAAATGTAAGAAGTAAAAAGTGCAGATATTTGTGTAAAAATGTAATGAGTAAAAGTAAAAAGTCTGAAAAATAAATAGTGGAGTAAAAAACTGATACCAGAAAAATCTACTTAAGTACAGTAATGAAGTATTTGTACTCCGTTACTTCCCTCCTCTGGTGGGTGTGGCTGTTGGGTGTGGTCTCCATCCACAAGGTGGATTTGCTGAGCTGGGAAGAAGTGGAGCCAACACTCCAGGTGTTTGGTGTAGATGCTGGTGCTCACAGCTTTGTACTTGGTGTTGACTCTGTCCGTGGTGCTGTCGATGGCGAGCGACTCGAAGCTCGGGTAGGTTTTGTTTTTACGAAGTTTGCCCTCTAGGACTTGTGCATAATCAGAGACGGCCCGAGTGACGGGCTCACGAACAATTACCAGCAGCTTCACAGACGCGTTCATTCTGAAGATCCGTTCTGGAACCTTCTCTGTGGTGAAGTAGGCAGGACTTTTCTCGATAGTCACATGATCGATCAGGGAATTGACTCTGTCCGTGGTGCTGTCGATGGCGAGCGACTGAGAAGAAGTTCAGAACCTCTGAAACAGCTTTGTTTTAGAGAAACCTCATAAAAGCACCAAGAACTCACTCCTGTTGGAGGAGGAGATCCTGTATATTGTCCTCCAGGAATTAGAAGAGGGTGTGTGTTGATGAACAGATGGTGATAAACGAATAGTGATGAACAGTGTGTGTGTGCATAGGAGTGTGTGTGTGTGTGTGTGTGTGTGTGTGTGTGTGTGTGTTTATGGCCAGTTGAATGTTCTTCCAGTGATCTGGTAGAGTTTCCGATTGTATGGATGGAAGAACAGTCGAAGTGTGTGTAGAACAGCCGGGTGAACACTGGGGTGTCTGCGTCCTTTACTCCCTGCGAGACACCTCGTGCCTCGGTGCTGCCCCGAGCGGAGGCAGTAGAAGCCCCTTGTGAAGTTGAAGTAGAGGTGGTCACGGCCGATGCAAGGTGGCAGGTTCAGGAATCGCTCAACCATCTGCAGTTCTGGGAGAGGATCTGAGATCAGCAGGTCTCCATCCACAAGGTGGATTTGCTGAGCTGGGAAGAAGTGGAGCCAACGCTCCAGGTGTTTGGTGTAGATGCTGGTGCTCACAGCTTTGTACTTGGTGTTGACTCTGTCCGTGGTGCTGTCGATGGCGAGCGACTCGAAGCTCGGGTAGGTTTTGTTTTTACGAAGTTTGCCCTCTAGGACTTGTGCATAATCAGAGACGGCCCGAGTGACGGGCTCACGAACAATTACCAGCAGCTTCACAGACGCGTTCATTCTGAAGATCCGTTCTGGAACCTTCTCTGTGGTGAAGTAGGCAGGACTTTTCTCGATAGTCACATGATCGATCAGGGAATGCGGCATGCGACTGCGGTACCAGGCGAAGCCCTGCTCATAATTCTCGTCATTGTCGAAGAAGTGCACTTCCTGTGAGGCCGTGACCACGGTGGGGTGCAGGTCCAACATCTCCAGCAGAGCTCGTGTTCCTCCTTTCCTCACGCCGATGATGATGGCGTGTGGAAGCTGCTGCACCAGGTGTACTCTATAGACTCCATCCCCACGCTGCTCATGTGACACACCCTGATTGGCCTGAACCGTATCGCTCGCAAGACTTGAGGTGTCCTCTGTGGAACAGACCACCTGCCCTCTGTAGGGGGAGCAGAGTCAGTGTCACACCTACATCTACTGCACCGTGTGGAAAAGTAGGCGGAGTTAAGCTTACCTGTCCCCATGACCCAGGTGTGCTATCAGGTAGATCAGTGACCCGACCACCAGGCTGCCTAGCAACAGCTGCTGGAGCAACATTTAGCTATCCCTCTCTCTCACACACACACATTATACTGTCCACAGAACGACCAATCGTTAGACAATATATCTCACCTCATCTCTTTTTTCCATTGTGTAACACACACACACACACACACACACACACACACACACACACACACACAGACAGAGCACTCACTCAGAGGTAAAATATGGATGAATTAAATGCAGGACTATGAGTAAACAAAAACCATCTAATCAGAATGCTAAATTATGCTGAAGGACGCACACACACAAACACACACACACACACACACACACACACACACACACACACACACACACACACACACTGGACTGATAGTGGTAATGTATAGGAATATAGAGATGTTTAGAGTGAGATGTTCTGGAACATTCAGAGTGTGAAGGTGGGTGCTGGTTATGATTAGCCCCCCTCCTCTTTATCTTATTACAGCCATCAGACCATTAACCAGAACTAAGCTTACACTGAGTGTGTGTGTGTGTTATAGAGCTGGATATCAGGAAATTACTGGCGGTCACCTTACTCATAATAAACACACACACACACACACACACACACACACACACACACACACACACACACAATCTATCATTCTGTCTGGCATGTCTTCAATACTTTAGTCATTTCATTATCCACTGCCAAATGATCTGTTCCCTCACTGCTCACTGAAGGTCACTCAACCCCCCCCCCCCCCCCCCCACACACACACATTGATTAGTGTGAGTTACAGATGATCAAACACCAGACCGTACATTAAACAGTTTCCCCAAATGAACATTAGAGTCTGTCCTCCTCCAATCAGAGCTGAGAAGGGGAGTCAGAGCCAATCAGACGAAAGGAGGAGTCAGAACTAATCAGAGGAGAGGAGTCTGAGCCAATCAGAGCAAAGAGGAGTCTGAGCCAATCAGAAGAGAGGAGGAGTTAGAGCCAATCAGAGCAGAGAGAAGATACGACATTAACTTAGAAAACTGCAGTGTGAGTTTTAATATTTTAAACATCACAGATACAAACATGAGCCGAGCTGGAGACGGACAGAGAGATGAGGGTGCGGGGCTAAATTGTGGGCACAACGAGGTGGGGGCGGGGCCAGATGTACACACACACACACACACACACACACAGAGTATATTTTAAACTCAATTTCATTCCAGATCTTTCATTTCTGCGTAAAAACTCCTAGTGATGATGTAATGAATAAATCACAGACTACGATTCTGATGGTTTTATGTGAAATCAGAGATCGTACCTCATCAACTGCAGCTCGAGACTTCCTGTCCACCGGAGACACAGCACGAGCAGCCCGAGAGACAAAGTGTGTGTGTGTGTGTGTGTGTCTGTGTGTGTGTGTGTGTGTGTGTGTGTGACAGATTGGTGTACGGTGGGGCTGCACGATTTGGGAAAATGATTATTGTGGTCAATATTGTGATTGCGATATAATAAAAAGTTTCATGCGTCCACCTGATTGGTTCTCTGGTGTATCTGTAAAACTGAAGGTTTTTAAAATGAATAATTAATAAAAGAAATTCAATTAAATTTGCATTAATTAAAAAAAAATCTCCACGGTACAGCTAAATTAAACAATAAAGAAAAAACATACATTTTAACAAAAATAAGATTTTTTAAAGCATTTTGTCCAAACAAACAGAGAACATCCTGCTGCTGATTATTATTATTATTATTATTATTATTATATTATTATTATATTATTATTATAATATTATTATTATTATATTATTATATTATTATTATATTATTATTATTATTATATTATTATTATATTATTATTATTATATTATTGTTATTATTATTATATTTTTATTCTTCTTATTATTATTCACCTGTTTTTCTGCTGAAGTTTAGGATACAGAAAATGTTTACATACAATTTTGCAATGTTGAGAAAAGATGTAAAAGAGGTAGTGGTTTCTGGCCACCAGTTTAGTGTCTATCTGCTCGCCGTCCACCTTCACCTGGTCTCCGCGCTGCATGCTGGAAAGTCACGTGACCCCCCCCCCCCACACACACACACACACACTACACGTGCACTGCCTAAACTGAGACTATCTGGTGTTTTTTGTTTTGTTTGCGGTGCATAAACTGTTCTCAGAAAGTGTGTGTCCACACAAACACACACTTATTTATTTCATTAAATCGCAACGTTTGTCTTCATATAATCCCACAAGCCGACATCGCGATTGCGATACAATTAATCGTGCAGAACAAATGTACAGATGTTTTACACAGCTTTACACACACTCCAGGAAGTCACATGCTGCACTCTAAGTGTGGAATCCTGCTCCAGACACAAACAGCCATGTGTATTGGTGTTTATTAGCACGTGTAGGTAATGATCACACGAGCAGACTGATGATCAGATCTCACTGTGACATCATCCAGGAAAGAGAACACTTAGCTATATTGCTGTAGTGTACATGGTGGTGAGCAGAGGATCATGGGTAATTAAAATATTCAATTCAATTCATGTTTATTTGTATTGCACTTTTAACAATGAACATTGTCTCAAAGCAGCTTTACACAGATTATGTGGTGCTGAAGAATGAATAAGATGTTCTTTATAAGTGTAAGTTTGTCCCTACTGAGTGAACCAGTGGCGACTGTGGCAAGGACAAAAACTCCCCGAGATGCAGAAGGAAGAAACCTTGCAGAGAAAAGAAGTCCTCAGTAGCGGCTGGCGTCATCGTATGCGTTGATGTCCATGTCATAAAAATCTTCGAGTTTCCATTGCAGGGTTTCGAAGGTGGGCCGGTCAGAGGGCATTTCCTTCCAGCACTCAATCATGATGTCATAGATACGCTTCGGACAGTTTGCGGGACACGGCATCCGGTAACTTGTATGCAGCCTCTGCATCACCTGTTGATTCGTGAGAGCTACCACACACACACACACACACACACACACACACACACACACACACACACACACACACACACACACACAAGGTTAAATGTGTGTTATCACTTTATTAGTATACAACCTTCCAGGGCCTGGCGTCATGTTCACTCACTTGGGTACGGCGTTTGTCCAAAAGTCATGATTTCGTAGAGCAGGATTCCGAAACTCCACACGTCAGATTTAATGGTGAACCTGTTATCATGCAAAGCTTCAGGAGCCGTCCACTTCACAGGCAGCTTAGTTCCCTGTTTCACCTCATACACAGGCTCTTCATCATCATCATCATCATAAACATAAACACCATCACTGTCTGCCTGAAACAGATAGAGAAGGGGAGAGATATTTACCATACTACAACCAACTCACACTACAACCAACTCA
>NC_139601.1:17531949-17539449 GCF_946808225.1 Silurus aristotelis
ACACACACACACACACACACACACACACACACACACACACACACGAAGTAATGAATAAAAGGATGCTGTAAGTAACAGGAAATAGTATTGGACAGAAAATGAACAGGAAGTGACATAGTAATGCAGTGTATAGTGTGTAGTGTATAGTGTGTATTGTATAGTGTGTAGTGATGTAGTGTATAGTGTGTAGTGTGTATTCAGGGACAGGCATTAAGCTGGTTTAAATCCTACCTGTCCAATCGTTACCATTTCGTAGATTTAAATGGAGAGCTATCCAGGATAATGCTAGTAAATTATGGCGTGCCACAAGGGTCAGTTCTGGGACCCCTGCTTTTTACAATATACATGCTTTCATTAGGAAATATTATTAGAAGGCATGGAATTAGCTTCCATTGTTATGCTGATGATACCCAGCTATATATTTCATCCAAACCAGGCGATACAGCTCAATTAGCTCGCATAACTGAGTGTGTTGAAGAAATAAGAGATTAGATGACCCATAACTTTCTGCTATTAAATTCTGATAAAACGGAGATTTTGCTCATCGGCCCAAAAAATAGTACACAGAAGCTCCAGCATCTCAACCTGCATTTAGACGGTTGTTCTGTAACTACTAGTTCAACGGTAAAAGACCTGGGAGTTATTTTAGACAGCAACTTATCTTTTAAAAATCACATCAATCAAGTTACAAAAACAGCCTTCTTTCACCTTAGAAATATTTCTAAGCTAAGAAATATGTTATCTATATCTGATGCAGAGAAGCTCGTCCATGCGTTTATGACCTCTAGAATAGACTACTGTAATGCATTACTAGGTGGATGTCCTGCATCATTAATAAACAAGCTTCAGTTAGTTCAGAATGCCGCAGCAAGAGTTCTTACTAGGTCAAGAAAATACGATCATATAACCCCAATCTTATCGTCCCTACATTGGCTTCCTATTAAGTTTCGAATAGACTACAAACTACTGCTACTCACTTATAAAGCACTAAATGGTTTGGCTCCCATGTATCTATCCAGTCTTTTAACACGCTACAATCCGTCACGCTCCCTGAGATCTCAAAACTCTGGGCTTCTAGTAGTTCCTAGAATAGCAAAGTCCACTAAAGGGGGTAGAGCATTTTCACATTTAGCTCCTAAACTCTGGAATAGTCTTCCTGACAGTGTTCGGGGTTCAGATACACTCTCCCAGTTTAAGTGTAGATTAAAAACATATCTTTTTAGCAAAGCCTACACATAACACACATCACACACATCACATCACAACCTTGTGCTCCAGAACATCTGATCACATGCACATTATCAACTTGTGCTGTTAATATCATGAACAGCAGCTACGCTAATTCCTCTCCACTGCTTCTCTTTCTCTCCCCATCCCGAGGCATCCTGAGGTTTGGCCAGCTCCAGTCACGTCCCACCTCGTGAAGATTATGGACCTATTGATCATGGAGAAGTAGATGCCGAGTGTTTAAAGGCCCTGGCATGGAGAAGCTGATGCTGGATCTATGATGATCACAAATTGTTCTGTATTGTTGAAAGATTTATGACCAAACTCTTGATGTCACCCATATGAGGATGGGTTCCCCTTTGAGTCTGGTTCCTCTCAAGGTTTCTTCCTCATATCATCTAAGGGAGTTTTTCCTTGCCACTGTCGCCACGGCTGCTCATCAGGGACAAACGCACACCATTCACCTTCACTGTTGTTTTCTGTAAAGCTGCTTTGAGACAATGTCTGTTGTGAAAAGCGCTATACAAATAAACTTGACTTGACTTGACTTGTGTATTGTGTAGTGTGTAGTGATGTAGTCTGTAGTCTTTAGTGTGTAGTGTATAGTGTGTAGTGTATAGTGTGTAGTGATGTAGTCTGTAGTGATGTAGTGTATAGTGTGTAGTGTGTATTGTGTAGTGTGTAGTGATGTAGTCTGTAGTGTATAGTGTGTAGTGTATAGTGTGTAGTGTATAGTGTGTAGTGATGTAGTCTGTAGTGATGTAGTGTATAGTGTGTAGTGTGTATTGTGTAGTGTGTAGTGATGTAGTCTGTAGTCTTTAGTGTGTAGTGTATAGTGTGTAGTGTATAGTGTGTAGTGATGTAGTCTGTAGTGATGTAGTGTATAGTGTGTAGTGTGTATTGTGTAGTGTGTAGTGATGTAGTCTGTAGTCTTTAGTGTGTAGTGTATAGTGTGTAGTGTATAGTGTGTAGTGATGTAGTCTGTAGTGATGTAGTGTATAGTGTGTAGTGTGTATTGTGTAGTGTGTAGTGATGTAGTCTGTAGTCTTTAGTGTGTAGTGTATAGTGTGTAGTGATGTAGTCTGTAGTGATGTAGTGTATAGTGTGTAGTGTGTATTGTGTAGTGTGTAGTGATGTAGTCTGTAGTCTTTAGTGTGTAGTGTATAGTGTATAGTGTGTAGTGATGTAGTCTGTAGTGATGTAGTGTGTAGTGTGTATTGTGTAGTGTGTAGTGATGTAGTCTGTAGTCTTTAGTGTGTAGTGTATAGTGTGTAGTGATGTAGTCTGTAGTGATGTAGTGTATAGTGTGTAGTGTGTATTGTGTAGTGTGTAGTGATGTAGTCTGTAGTCTTTAGTGTGTAGTGTATAGTGTGTAGTGTATAGTGTGTAGTGATGTAGTCTGTAGTGATGTAGTGTATAGTGTGTAGTGTGTATTGTGTAGTGTGTAGTGATGTAGTCTGTAGTCTTTAGTGTGTAGTGTATAGTGTGTAGTGATGTAGTCTGTAGTGATGTAGTGTATAGTGTGTAGTGTGTATTGTGTAGTGTGTAGTGATGTAGTCTGTAGTCTTTAGTGTGTAGTGTATAGTGTATAGTGTGTAGTGATGTAGTCTGTAGTGATGTAGTGTGTAGTGTGTATTGTGTAGTGTGTAGTGATGTAGTCTGTAGTCTTTAGTGTGTAGTGTATAGTGTGTAGTGATGTAGTCTGTAGTGATGTAGTGTATAGTGTGTAGTGTGTATTGTGTAGTGTGTAGTGATGTAGTCTGTAGTCTTTAGTGTGTAGTGTATAGTGTGTAGTGTATAGTGTGTAGTGATGTAGTGTATAGTGTGTATTGTGTAGTGTGTAGTGATGTAGTGTATAGTGTGTAGTGTGTATTGTGTAGTGTGTAGTGATGTAGTCTGTAGTCTTTAGTGTGTAGTGTATAGTGTGTAGTGTATAGTGTGTAGTGATGTAGTCTGTAGTGATGTAGTGTATAGTGTGTATTGTGTAGTGTGTAGTGATGTAGTGTATAGTGTGTAGTGTGTATTGTGTAGTGTGTAGTGATGTAGTCTGTAGTCTTTAGTGTGTAGTGTATAGTGTGTAGTGTATAGTGTGTAGTGATGTAGTCTGTAGTGATGTAGTGTATAGTGTGTATTGTGTAGTGTGTAGTGATGTAGTCTGTAGTATGCAGTGTTGTGCTCGTTACTAAAAAATAGTAACTAGTTACAGTTACTTGTTACTTCATTCAAAATGTAACCCCGTTACTTTGTTGATTATTTACACCAAAAATTAATGCGTTACTGTTAAAAGTAACTTTTTAGTTCCTTTTTTTAAAGAATCTTCTTTAATGTTCTCATTAATGCTCTTTTATATGTTATAATCTACACAAACACAAAACTGACTTAAACACAAAGTTTTTTTTTAAACACTATTTTATTGAAGTCAGAGCAGCACAAACTGAATATATCACAAGGATTTCTGACATAAAGAACAAAACAAGCTGAATAATAGATTCACAATCAAACACTAAAGTGGCTTCTGCTGTTGTGTTGAGCTCTTAAACATGTTCCTTTCACAGCTGAACAATGTAGAACAGAACACCAGGTTAGCTTCTATCTTCTAGCTCCTCAGGCATGGAGGTCCTGGAGGAGCTTCAGCAGATTGGAGTTGCTGTTTATCGCAGTAGATACGAGCTTCGAACCAGAAACACACAACTTACATTTGACTTAAAAGTTTTTGTCTTTATGCTCAACTAAAGTGTAATAATGATCATATTTCCACTTTGAGAAACTCGTCTTGCTCTCGCCTCGACTCGCCATTACTGCTGCACAGACCTGAATAAACGGAGACACGCCCACAGTGCGTCTTCTTCCTGTTTACAGTGGTTCATCCACCAATCCTACAATGCAACGCTGCTGTAAGCAGGTTAGACTGTTAGACTGTAGTCTACACTTCAGCCCAAATTCATTCATTTAATAAAGAAAGGGGTAACGCACCATACAGTAACGGTAACAGAGTTACTTTATTTTTAAAAGTAACGCGTTACAGTATTAGTTACTGTAAAAAGTAACGCGTTACTGCCCAACACTGGTAGTATGTAGTGATTTAGTGTATAGTGTGTAGTGTATAGTGTGTAGTGATGTAGTCTGTATTGTATAGTGTGTAGTGATTTAGTGTATAGTGTGTAGTGTGTAGTGATGTAGTCTGTAGTGTATAGTGTGTAGTGATTTAGTGTATAGTGTATAGTGTGTAGTGTATAGTGTGTAGTGATGTAGTGATGTAGTCTGTAGTGTATAGCGTGTAGTGATTTAGTGTATAGTGTATAGTGTATAGTGTGTAGTGTGTGGTGATGTAGTGTTGAGTGTGTAGTGGTGTAGTGTACAGTGGAACCTCGGAGCTCGCGAGGGTTAGGGACCAAGACCGGTCGCGAGTTCCGAATTTTCGCGACCTTTTGATAAGCCCCTTCCAACCCAGTAAAAACCCAAACACTATACGAAATCGATTTAAATGAGTAAATAACACTATTTCACTCCATAACACTTAATTATTAGACTATTTTAACAATACTTTATGTAAATTAACAGCAATTACAATGCTTAATTAAAAAAAAATAAAGTACAGGTACAGTAAAGTATGCAGTAGAGAAGTACAGTAGAATAATACATAATAAAAATAGTTTTAAAGCATTTTTTAGACAATTTTAATGAGATAAACCTTGATTATAAATGTTGAAACTAGCGTTTTGAGCAGCTCGCGGTTGCTCACGAGCCGATCTGAATGAGAGTCGCCCATCGGAATGAAAGTCGCGAGCATGCGAGGTCGCGAGCGCTGAGGCCACGAGCTCCGAGGTTCCACTGTATAGTGTATAGTGTGTAGTGATTTAGTGTATAGTGTGTAGTGATGTAGTCTGTAGTGTATAGTGTGTAGTGTATAGTGTGTAGTGATGTAGTCTGTAGTGTATAGTGTGTAGTGATTTAGTGTATAGTGTGTAGTGTATAGTGTGTAGTGATGTAGTCTGTAGTGTATAGTGTGTAGTGATTTAGTGTATAGTGTGTAGTGTATAGTGTGTAGTGATGTAGTCTGTAGTGTATAGTGTGTAGTGATTTAGTGTATAGTGTATAGTGTGTAGTGATGTAGTCTGTAGTGTAGTGTGTAGTGATTTAATGTATAGTGTGTAGTGTATAGTGTGTAGTGATGTAGTCTGTAGTGTGTAGTGATGTAGTGTATAGTGTGTAGTGTGTGGTGATGTAGTGTATAGTGATGTAGTCTGTAGTGTGTAGTGTAGTGTGTAGTGATTTAGTGTATAGTGTATAGTGTGTAGTGATTTAGTGTATAGTGTGAAGTATAGTGTGTAGTGATGTAGTGTGTAGTGTATAGTGTTTAGTGTATAGTGTGTGGTGATGTAGTGTATAGTGTATAGTGTGTAGTGATGTAGTCTGTAGTGTATAGTGTGTAGTGATGTAGTGTATAGTGTATAGTGTGTAGTGTATAGTGATGTAGTGTATAGTGTGTAGTGTATAGTGTGTGGTGATGTAGTGTATAGTGTGTAGTGATGTAGTCTGTAGTGTATAGTGTGTAGTGTATAGTGTGTGGTAATGTAGTGTGTAGTGTATAGTGTGTAGTGATGTAGTCTGTAGTGTATAGTGTATAGTGTGTGGTGATGTAGTGTATAGTGTATAGTTTATAGTGTATAGTCTGTAGTGTGTAGTGATGTAGTGTGTAGTGTGTGGTGATGTAGTGTATAGTGTTTAGTGTGTAGAGATGTAGTGTGTAGTGTATAGTGTGCAAGACGAGTTTCTCAAAGTGGAAATATGATCATTATTTCACTTTAGTTGAGTATAAACACAAAAACTTTTTAGTCAAATGTAAGTTGTGTGTTTCTGGTT
Organism: Silurus aristotelis; assembly: GCF_946808225.1. Lineage (NCBI taxonomy): Eukaryota > Metazoa > Chordata > Actinopteri > Siluriformes > Siluridae > Silurus > Silurus aristotelis. The sequence goes on from NC_139601.1 coordinate 17,538,040, forward strand.
CGAAGCTCGTATCTACTGCGATAAACAGCAACTCCAATCTGTTGAAACACCTCCAGGACCTCCATGCCTGAGGAGCTAGAAGATAGAAGCTAACCTGGTGTTCTGTTCTACATTGTTCAGCTGTGAAAGGAACATGTTTAAGAGCTCAACACAACAGCAGAAGCAACTTTAGTGTTTGATTGTGAATCTATTATTCAGCTTGTTTTGTTCTTTATTTCAGAAATCCTTGTGATATATTCAGTTTGTGCAGGTCTGACTTCAATAAAATAGTGTTTAAAAATGACTTTGTGTTTAAGTCAGTTTTGTGTTTGTGTAGATTATAACATATAAAAGAGCATTAATGAGAACATTAAAGAAGATTCTTTAAAAAAGGAACTAAAAAGTTACTTTTAACAGTAACGCATTAATTTTTGGTGTAAATAATCAACAAAGTAACGGGGTTACATTTTGAATGAAGTAACGAGTAACTGTAACTAGTTACTATTTTTTAGTAACGAGCACAACACTGGTGTGTAGTGTGTGGTGATGTAGTGTATAGTGTTTAGTGTGTAGTGATGTAGTGTATAGTGTGTAGTGTGTAGTAATGAAGTATGTGTTGATATAGTGTATAGTGTGTGGTGATGTTGTGTATAGTGCTTAGTGTGTAGTGATGTAGTGTATAGTGTATAGTGTGTAGTGTGTGGTGATGTAGTGTATAGTGTTTAGTGTGTAGTGATGTAGTCTATAGTGTGTAGTAATGTAGTATGTGTTGATATAGTGTATAGTGTGTGGTGATGTAGTGTATAGTGTTTAGTGTGTAGTGATGTAGTCTGTAGTATGTAGAGGGTAGTGATGTAGTGGGTAGTGATGTAGTGTTTAGTGTGTAATGTGTAGTGTATAGTGTGTATTGTTATTGTGTGTAGTCTGTAGTGTGTAGTGATGTAGTGTATAGTGTTTAGTGTGTAGTGATGTGATGTGTAGTGATGTAGTGTGTGGCGATGTATTGTGTGGCGATGTAGTGTTTAGTTTATAGTGTGTAGTGATGCAGTGCAAAGTGTGTAGTGATGTACTCCGTAGTGTTTAGTGTATAGTGTGTAGTGATGTACTGTGTAGTGTTTAGTGTGTAGTGTATAGTGTGTAGTGATGCAGTGTTTAGTGTATAGTGTGTAGTGTATAGTGTGTTGTCAGTAGTGTATAGTGTGTAGTGATGCAGTGTTTAGTGTATAGTGTATAGTGTGTTGTCAGTAGTGTATAGTGTATAGTGTGTAGTGATGTAGTCTGAAGTGTGTAGTGATGTAGTGTAAAGTGTTTAGTGTGTAGTGATGTGATGTGTATATTGTGCAATGTGTAGTGATGTAGTGTATATTGTGCAATGTGTAGTTATGTAGTATGTAATGATGTTGTGTGTACCTTCCTGCAGGGTTGTGTGAG
>NC_139601.1:17544449-17556949 GCF_946808225.1 Silurus aristotelis
AATGGCTGGCGAGGAACTGGAAATCCACGAGTGAGACGGAAGTGTGTGGGTGAACCCTGGCAATAAAACCAAAGAAAATAAAATATATTCTGCTTAGTGAAATTTTGCGCTTCTGTTTCATTTTCACAGTTTCACAGTTTTTCTCCAAGTTTTTACTGTTGTTTGATTATCATCTGACTTTTGCCTGTTTTTCTTTTCCATTTGGATTTATTTTCATCTATTTAATAAAATACAACTCACACAACTTGTATCTGAATCAGTATCCAGTGCAACATATACACTTATTACCCCCATACACACTCCTACACTTATTACCCCCATACACACTCCTACACTTATTACCCCCATACACACTCCTACACTTATTACCCCCATACACACTCCTACACTTATTACCCCCATACACACTCCTACACTTATTACCCCCATACACACTCCTACACTTATTACCCCCATACACACTCCTACACTTATTACCCTTATACACACTCCTACACTTATTACCCCCATACACACTCCTACACTTATTACCCCCATACACACTCCTACACTTATTACCCCCATACACACTCCTACACTTATTACCCCCATACACACTCCTACACTTATTACCCCCATACACACTCCTACACTTATTACCCCCATACACACTCCTACACTTATTACCCCATACACACTCCTACACTTATTACCCCCATACACACTCCTACACTTATTACCCCCATACACACTCCTACACTTATTACCCCCATACACACTCCTACACTTATTACCCCCATACACACTCCTACACTTATTACCCCCATACACACTCCTACACTTATTACCCCATACACACTCCTACACTTATTACCCCCATACACACTCCTACACTTATTACCCCCATACACACTCCTACACTTATTACCCCCATACACACTCCTACACTTATTACCCCCATACACACTCCTACACTTATTACCCCCATACACACTCCTACACTTATTACCCCCATACACACTCCTACACTTATTACCCCAATACACACTCCTACACTTATTACCCCCCATACACACTCCTACACTTATTACCCCCCATACACACTCCTACACTTATTACCCCCCATACACACTCCTACACTTATTACCCCCATACACACTCCTACACCTATTACCCCCATACACACTCCTACACTTATTACCCCCCATACACACTCCTACACTTATTACCCTTATACACACTCCTACACTTATTACCCCCATACACACTCCTACACTTATTACCCCATACACACTCCTACACTTATTACCCCCATACACTCTCCTACACTTATTACCCCCATACACACTCCTACACTTATTACCCCCCATACACACTCCTACACTTATTACCCCCCTACACACTCCTACACTTATTACCCCCCTACACACTCCTACACTTATTTCCCCCATACACACTCCTACACTTATTACCCCCATACACACTCCTACACTTATTACCCCCATACACACTCCTACACTTATTACCCCCCATACACACTCCTACACTTATTACCCCCCATACACACTCCTACACTTATTACCCTTATACACACTCCTACACTTATTACCCCCATACACACTCCTACACTTATTACCCCATACACACTCCTACACTTATTACCCCCATACACACTCCTACACTTATTACCCCCATACACACTCCTACACTTATTACCCCCATACACACTCCTACACTTATTACCCCCCATACACACTCCTACACTTATTACCCCCATACACACTCCTACACTTATTACCCCCATACACACTCCTACACTTATTACCCCCTACACACTTCTACACTTATTACCCCCATACACACTCCTACACTTATTACCCCCATACACACTCCTACACTTATTACCCCCCATACACACTCCTACACTTATTACCCCCATACACACTCCTACACTTATTACCCCCATACACACTCCTACACTTATTACCCCCTACACACTCCTACACTTATTACCCCCATACACACTCCTACACTTATTACCCCCATACACACTCCTACACTTATTACCCCCATACACACTCCTACACTTATTACCCCCATACACACTCCTACACTTATTACCCCCATACACACTCCTACACTTATTACCCCCCATACACACTCCTACACTTATTACCCCCATACACACTCCTACACTTATTACCCCCATACACACTCCTACACTTATTACCCCCTACACACTCCTACACTTATTACCCCCATACACACTCCTACACTTATTACGCCCCTACACACTCCTACACTTATTACCCCCATACACACTCCTACACTTATTACCCCCATACACACTCCTACACTTATTACCCCCATACACACTCCTACACTTATTACCCCCATACACACTCCTACACTTATTACCCCCCATACACACTCCTACACTTATTACCCCCATACACACTCCTACACTTATTACCCCCATACACACTCCTACACTTATTACCCCCATACACACTCCTACACTTATTACCCCCCTACACACTCCTACACTTATTACCCCCATACACACTCCTACACTTATTACCCCCCATACACACTCCTACACTTATTACCCCCATACACACTCCTACACTTATTACCCCCATACACACTCCTACACTTATTACCCCCATACACACTCCTACACTTATTACCCCCATACACACTCCTACACTTATTACCCCCATACACACTCCTACACTTATTACCCCCATACACACTCCTACACTTATTACCCCCATACACACTCCTACACTTATTACCCCCATACACACTCCTACACTTATTACCCCCATACACACTCCTACACTTATTACCCCCCATACACACTCCTACACTTATTACCCCCATACACACTCCTACACTTATTACCCCCATAAACACTCATGCTGTTATTGTTAGTTCGGGCGTGATGACGTTGGCGGGCGTCGCGCATGCGTTTTTAAGCATGAACCCGGAAGTGGGTAAGTACAAAAACGTGTTTGAATGAATAATGGCAAAAATACAAGTTATAAAACCGCTACACAAACACTAACACAACTGTGTGATGATTTACACAAGTCCAGTACACACAGTCAGTCCAGTGTGTGTCACAGAGAGAGAACGTGCGTGTGTGTGTGAGAGAGTGTGAGCTGAACCCGGACCGGCTGTGTGTTACACAGCTCTGAGATCTGAGTGCTTTAGAAGGTGATCAGCTATGAGTGATCTTTTCAGCCTGGAGGAATGCGATGTGATCGGCTTCGATCTGGATCACACACTCTGCCGCTACCATCTGAAGGAGACCTGCATGGTGAGTCCACACACACACACACACACACACACACACTGTAATATCTGCTGCAGAGTGAAAGAGAGCTTGTCATTTGTGTCAGAGCCATACATCATCATCATTATCGTCATCATCATGGTGATGGAACGCTAGGGTGCAGACCCTCTAGGTAAAAGCGCGCGCGTGTGTGTGTGTGCTGGGAAGTCCAGCCTTGCAGCTAAGGGTTAATAATGTTTTGCACTTGAGTTAATGTGACGTCATCATTAACAGGTGAGATGCGGCAGTGCTCCACGGGGCTCTGGTGGTATATAATGGTCTCTGATGGGTTCAGTGGTCTCTAATGTCTAATGATATCTCATGGTTATTGATGGTGTCTGATTATACTTGATGCTCAGTGGTGTTTTCCAATGGTTTCTGATGGTCATTTATGGTTTTTAATGGTGTCTGGTGGTCACTGATCGTAATGTTTTCTGGTAGTTTATGATAAGATAAACCTGTACTCATCCCACAGTGGGACGAATTAAGGTATATCTCGTTATGTTATCTTGTTATGATGGGGTCTAATAGTCATTATTGGTGTCTGGTGGTGTCTGCATTTGTAATGGTGTCTGATGGTCTTTGATCATGTTTGATGCTTTCTAATGGTGTTTGTTGTGGTGTTCAATGATCTGTGTTGGTGTCTGATGGTGTGTGATATACCCTGGTGGTGTCTGCTGTTTTTTACTGGTGTCTGATGGTGTTTAATGACGTTTGATGGCCTCTGGTGTTTTTTATGATGTCTGATGGTCTTTCATCAGAATCAGAATCAGGTTTATTGGCCAAGTGTGTTGACACACACAAGGAATTTGGTTCCAGCTGTTAGTGACTCTCAAAAGTACAGACATAAATAAAACCTATACAAGACAAAACAGACAAGACAAGACAAAAACAGACTATACAAGACAATACAGACAATGTGAGACAGTATAGACAGTGTGGGTAATAAATAGGGATACAGATCAGTAATGTACATAAAGTGTGAGAGTGCATGGTTGTGCAAATGACAGTATTGTGTGTCAGGTATGATTAGAGAGTTACTATAAAACTTTGTACAGTAAATAGCAGCCATAGTGACTGGTGTCCTCTAATGATCTCTGATGGTGTCTAGTGGTCTCTGTCTGGTTCTTGTGATGGCTGTTGTCTGTGTGTAATTGGTAAATAATTTATATGATACATCTTCCCAATACACACACACACACACACACACACACACACACACACACACACACACACACATCATCTGAACATTAGAACTAGAAGATTCATGGGTACTGACGAATAACCAGATTGATCAGAAGATATTACAATGTGTGTGTGTTTGCAGCTAATCTATGAGAGTTTTGCTCTATATCTCGTGGAGCATAAAGGCTACGATAAAGATCTGCTGCATGTGACTCCAGAGACCTGGGATTTCTGGTGAGTGTGTGTGTGTGTGTGTGTGTTTGTTTGTTGCTATGTAGTTCATCTCAAGATAAAGTTATAAACAGCATAAGAGCAAAACATTTACATTATATAGTTTTTTATCTTATTATATAGGATTAATAAACACTCAGTCCCCTGTGTGTGTGTGTGTGTGTGTGTGTGTGTGTGTGTGTGTGTGTGTGAATGTCCTCTATGTGTGTTTCATGTGTATGTGTGTCCAGTTTTAAAGGTCTGGTGGTGGATCTCGAGGTGGGAAACCTGATCAAACTGGCTGAGGATGGATCAGTGCTGAGGTGAGCTGTGAATAATGTGTAGTGTGTGTATATTGTGTAGAGTGTGTATAGTGTATATATTTTGCAGTGTGTGTAAATTTTGCTTTGTGTATACTGTGTAAATTGTGAAGAGAAGTTGCACACTGAACTGCATTAACAGCGTTAATGATCTGATGTTCCTGTTTGTGTGATTTCAGGGCGACTCATGGAACACGGAATCTGAGCACGGAGGAGATTGTGAAGCACTACGGTCCGAAAAGAGAATGGAAACATTTTAACAACCTCAACACTACATTCACACGATCTGGTATACACACACTCACACACTCACACACACACACACACACACACACACACACACACACACACACACACACACACACACACAGTTTGAGTTAGCTGAAAATTATGAAACACACCTTGTTTGTATAAATCAGAATTTCTTCACTTTTTATTTTCTTCAGCTAAATATTATTTTTATGATAACTACTTTGACCTCCCGGGGGCGCTGCTCTGTGCTCGGGTGGTGGACATGCTGGACAAGGTGAGGACAAAGAGACACATTCATATGATTTCTGTCCTTTACATGAGAATTTGGTTTATTCTACACCCCACTCTTCTCCTGATAAACAGAAAGGAAAGGAGGTCACACCAGACTTATGGAAGGACCTGGTGGCCGCCATCGATCACAACTACAACACATCGGCCTTTAGAGGTACGCCGAAGGTTTCATCTCACTAACGCTTAGTTTAAAGATGTAGAACAGGACAGAGGAATCTTCAGGAGAATCAGTCAGGAGGAACACATTTAGGACAAACAGTCAGGAAAAAAAGTCAGTCACATTTTCATTTTTTATTGTTGGTTGATCACAATGATGTACATAAGACACCTCGTGCATTATTATTGTGGCAAATAAATGCATAGTTTTTCTTTCAGTATATTTTATATGTGGTGTACAGGGTATACATGGAATTAGGTGTTTTCATAAAAAAAAAAAATAATAATAATAATAAAAAAAAAAAACATAAATCACGTTCTGAAGACAAGCACATAAGCGATGGTGTTGTGAGGCGTTTAAAAGCAAGAGCACCGTGTTCCTGTAATGATGAGTAGAATGTGAATTCAGTGTTGTTGTTGTTTTCTTTTTAAAAATGGTTTTCTTTTACATGGACAGAAATTTCTTTGACAAAATACATTTATTACTAAATATTGAAAGAAAGTAAAGCGCACTTTTAAAGAAAACCAAAAGTTAACTTTAAATTGTTGAGGTTATTTTTATTTGGAAACACAATCACGTTGAAGCGATCAAGAAACCAGAGAAAGAACAGTGAATGTTATCATCAGCGTAGATGCCGTTTGACTGGTCATCTGGAACCTGGACATAGACGGTATCGCCCTCGTGCAGCATGAGCACAGTACTACCTGACATCTGATCCAGAAAGCCTTTATTATACTCATCATATGAGAACACAACTGGCTCATTGTTTTTGTAAAGTGCAACCAGGGCGTTAGCCCCATTGACGTGCATGTGGAAAGCAAAGTAATAAAATCCAGGAAGCTGACAAGTAAACACCCCAGAGCTGGGGTCATAGTGGTTCTCTCCATTGTACACAATCTGGTTGAACACGATTGGTGTTCCTGCATTAGGGTAAGCTCTGGTGAGAAGAGCTGTAAAGGCTGACATGGGTGGCTTCATCAGCTCCTGTCTCACAGGGATTACCTCAGATTTGATGGGCATGCTTTTCTCATTATAGTAAACAATCTCACCTGGTGGACCAGGTGGGCCAGGGGGTCCAGCTGGACCTGGGCGACCATCCTGACCTCTTGAACCAGGGATGCCTGGAGAACCCTGTGGCCCAGAAAGCCCTTTGGTTACAAGTCCTGCTGGACCAGGGGGTCCAGAGAGACCAGGATTACCTTTGGCTCCTGGGGCTCCAGTTGGTCCTGCTGGCCCCATTGGTCCCCTTGCTCCAGGAAGTCCATTTTCACCCCTGCTGCCAGTCACACCTTGTGGACCAGTATGGCCTTTCATTCCTGTTGGACCCATAGGTCCTGGACTGCCTGGTGCCCCAGTGTAGCCTCGCTCACCTTTGGGACCCTGATATCCTGTAGCTCCAGGTGGACCATGTGGACCTGGTGCCCCTGGAACACCTGATTTGCCTGTGAAGCCCTGTGGTCCCTGATCTCCCTTTTGACCTTTTGCACCAGGTGCCCCAGTTATACCAGCATCACCTTTAGGTCCGTGTGGACCTGTTTCCCCTGGAAATCCCCTATCACCTTGTCGACCAGTTGGACCTGCAGGCCCAACAGCACCTGGATGACCTGTAAAACCTATTGCACCTGCCTCTCCCTTCTGGCCTGGTGCGCCTGAACTACCAGGTGCACCTCTGTTTCCTGGAATTCCAGGTGCTCCAGGTTTGCCAGCACTGGAAATACCACTAGCTCCAGGTTGTCCAGATGGTCCTGGCAAACCTTTATGTCCCATTGGGCCAGGCAATCCTGGAGCACCATTCTGACCTGGTTTACCTGGTGCACCTATACCCGGAGCACCTGTGTGTCCCTTTGGGCCTTGTGCACCCATGGGGCCTGTCGCCCCATCTCTACCTGGCATACCTGGCTTTCCAGGTTCCCCAGGGTATCCAGTTGCACCAGGCTTTCCAATACCTGGTGGACCAGACTGACCAGGAGGACCCACTGGACCCATTGGGCCAGGTCCACCAGGTCGTCCTTGCACACCGTGACCTGGTTCACCTTTTTGTCCAGGTAGACCTGGAGTTCCTGGAAGTCCTTTTGCACCAGATTCTCCTCTTGGCCCCATTGCCCCAGGCAGACCATGAGGTCCTGGTTTTCCAGGAGCAGAGAAACCGGCAGGACCTGGACTTCCAGGGGCTCCTGGAGATCCTCTTGCCCCTTGGGGTCCTACAGGTCCAGTATGTCCTCTTTCTCCAGGCATTCCATTATCACCTGGTTTTCCTGGGGCACCAGGGCTTCCAGGCTTACCAGGTGCAGAATATCCCGATGGCCCAGGTGGTCCAGGAGGTCCCCTTGGTCCCTCATGACCCATCACACTCATTCCTGGGGGACCAGGGGGACCAGGTGGGCCGGGGGGTCCAGGTTCACCAGGAAGACCTGGAGCACCTGAAAGATCTAAAAAAAAATAAAGAGTTGAATATGATTAGAAAATATGACAGAACACAAGGACATTGAAAATGTCCTACCCGCTTTATCTCATGAAATAATAAGTATATATATTTTTTACATCTAAGTCACCTTCAACCCTGTCAACCTTATCTTCACACCTTAGTGATCAACCTCATGACCTCACTTATGCATGTGGATCAGAACCTTAATGCTGCGGTGATCTCGAAGAACCAAACCTCTGTCAAATGTATTAAAGATAAGAAGTGAGCTTTAAACATTTGTAGTGGAAGTGTGAGTCTGTTTATGGAGTCTGAAATTGAAGCTGATGAAGGTTTATTTTTTTCAGTAGATGACTGTGTCTTTCAGATGTGTGAGGATGATCTACACACACTTCTCTCCAGCCACAGCTAAGGCTTAAATCATCTCCGCTCCTGTGGTTACGCAGCTTTATTTATAAACCATTTTGAAGTGTGTTTGCTAGCGTTCTGTATTGCTAAACTCTAAATTAAACACACACACACACACTGGTGTTTACCTCACCAGCTTTATTGCAACTAAACCACATAATAACCTGTGTGTGTGTGTGTGTGTGTGTGTGTGTGTGTGTGTGTGTGTGTGTGTGTCAAGTTTTCACATTTGTTGAAAATTCTCACACAAACATGTCATTTTTGGCATTCCTGTATAATTTGTCAGGACCAAACCCTCATTTAAAAAATTTTCCAGAGTAAACTGCGCAGAACTTCAACCTGCTGTTTATGCGAAATCTATTTGGGGAGAATCTCACACTCGGGTGTGTGTCGTACTGAGTGTGTCGTATTGCGTGTCGTACTGAGTGTGTCGAGTGTGTCGTATTGCGTGTCGTACTGAGTGTGTCGAGTGTGTCGTATTGCGTGTCGTACTGAGTGTGTCGTATTGCGTGTCGTACTGAGTGTGTCGTATTGCGTGTCGTACTGAGTGTGTCGTATTGCGTGTCGTACTGAGTGTTGTATTGCGTGTCGTACTGAGTGTGTCGTATTGCGTGTCGTACTGAGTGTGTCATACTGAGTGTTGTACTGAGTGTGTCGTACTGAGTGTGTCGTATTGCGTGTCGTACTGAGTGTTGTATTGCGTGTCGTACTGAGTGTGTCGTACTGAGTGTGTCGTATTGTGTGTCGTATTGCGTGTCGTACTGAGTGTGTCATACTGAGTGTTGTACTGAGTGTGTCGTACTGAGTGTGTCGTATTGCGTGTCGTACTGAGTGTTGTATTGCGTGTCGTACTGAGTGTTGTATTGCGTGTCGTACTGAGTGTTGTATTGCGTGTCGTACTGAGTGTTGTATTGCGTGTCGTACTGAGTGTGTCGTATTGCGTGTCGTACTGAGTGTGTCGTACTGAGTGTGTCGTACTGAGTGTGTCGTACTGAGTGTTGTACTGAGTGTGTCGTATTGCGTGTCGTACTGAGTGTTGTATTGCGTGTCGTACTGAGTGTGTTGTATTGCGTGTCGTACTGAGTGTGTCGTACTGAGTGTTGTACTGAGTGTGTCGTACTGAGTGTTGTACTGAGTGTTGTACTGAGTGTTGTACTGAGTGTTGTACTGAGTGTTGTATTGCGTGTCGTACTGAGTGTGTCGTATTGCGTGTCGTACTGAGTGTGTCGTACTGAGTGTTGTACTGAGTGTGTCGTACTGAGTGTGTCGTATTGCGTGTCGTACTGAGTGTTGTATTGCGTGTCGTACTAAGTGTGTCGTACTGAGTGTTGTACTGAGTGTGTCGTATTGCGTGTCGTACTGAGTGTGTCGTATTGCGTGTCGTACTGAGTGTTGTACTGAGTGTGTCGTACTGAGTGTGTCGTATTGCGTGTCGTACTGAGTGTTGTATTGCGTGTCGTACTGAGTGTGTCATACTGAGTGTTGTACTGAGTGTGTCGTATTGCGTGTCATACTGAGTGTTGTACTGAGTGTGTCGTACTGAGTGTGTCGTATTGCGTGTCGTACTGAGTGTTGTATTGCGTGTCGTACTGAGTGTGTCATACTGAGTGTTGTACTGAGTGTGTCGTACTGAGTGTGTCGTATTGCGTGTCGTACTGAGTGTGTCGTATTGCGTGTCGTACTGAGTGTGTCGTACTGAGTGTTGTACTGAGTGTGTCGTACTGAGTGTGTCGTATTGCGTGTCGTACTGAGTGTTGTATTGCGTGTCGTACTGAGTGTGTCATACTGAGTGTTGTACTGAGTGTGTCGTACTGAGTGTCGTATTGCGTGTCGTACTAAGTGTGTCGTACTGAGTGTCGTACTGAGTGTGTCGTATTGCGTGTCGTACTGAGTGTGTCATACTGAGTGTTGTATTGTGTGTTGTACTGAGTGTGTCGTACTGAGTGTCGTATTGCGTGTCGTACTAAGTGTGTCGTACTGAGTGTCGTACTGAGTGTGTCGTATTGCGTGTCGTACTGAGTGTGTCATACTGAGTGTTGTATTGTGTGTCGTACTGAGTGTTGTACTGAGTGTGTCGTACTGAGTGTTGTACTGAGTGTGTCGTATTGCGTGTCGTACTGAGTGTGTCGTATTGCGTGTCGTACTGAGTGTGTCGTACTGAGTGTTGTACTGAGTGTGTCGTACTGAGTGTGTCGTATTGCGTGTCGTACTGAGTGTTGTATTGCGTGTCGTACTGAGTGTGTCATACTGAGTGTTGTACTGAGTGTGTCGTACTGAGTGTCGTATTGCGTGTCGTACTAAGTGTGTCGTACTGAGTGTCGTACTGAGTGTGTCGTATTGCGTGTCGTACTGAGTGTGTCATACTGAGTGTTGTATTGTGTGTTGTACTGAGTGTGTCGTACTGAGTGTTGTACTGAGCGTGTCGTACTGAGTGTTGTATTGCGTGTCGTACTGAGTGTGTCGTATTGCGTGTCGTACTGAGTGTGTCATACTGAGTGTTGTACTGAGTGTGTCTTACTGAGTGTGTCGTATTGCGTGTCGTACTGAGTGTGTCATACTGAGTGTTGTACTGAGTGTGTCGTACTGAGTGTGTCGTATTGCGTGTCGTACTGAGTGTGTCGTATTGCGTGTCGTACTGAGTGTCGTATTGCGTGTCGTACTGAGTGTGTCGTATTGCGTGTCGTACTGAGTGTCGTATTGCGTGTCGTACTGAGTGTCGTATTGCGTGTCGTACTGAGTGTTGTATTGCGTGTCGTACTGAGTGTGTCGTATTGCGTGTCGTACTGAGTGTGTCATACTGAGTGTTGTACTGAGTGTGTCGTATTGCGTGTTGTATTGCGTGTCGTACTGAGTGTGTCGTATTGCGTGTCGTACTGAGTGTTGTATTGCGTGTCGTACTGAGTGTGTTGTACTGAGTGTGTCGTACTGAGTGTGTCGTATTGCGTGTCGTACTGAGTGTTGTATTGCGTGTCGTACTAAGTGTGTCGTACTGAGTGTTGTACTGAGTGTGTCGTACTGAGTGTCGTATTGCGTGTCGTACTGAGTGTGTCGTACTGAGTGTTGTACTGAGTGTGTCGTATTGCGTGTCGTACTGAGTGTGTCATACTGAGTGTTGTACTGAGTGTGTCGTACTGAGTGTGTCGTATTGCGTGTCGTACTGAGTGTTGTATTGCGTGTCGTACTGAGTGTGTCATACTGAGTGTTGTACTGAGTGTGTCGTACTGAGTGTGTCGTATTGCGTGTCGTACTGAGTGTCGTATTGCGTGTCGTACTGAGTGTGTCATACTGAGTGTTGTACTGAGTGTGTCGTACTGAGTGTGTCGTATTGCGTGTCGTACTGAGTGTCGTATTGCGTGTCGTACTGAGTGTCGTATTGCGTGTCGTACTGAGTGTGTCGTATTGCGTGTCGTACTGAGTGTGTCATACTGAGTGTTGTACTGAGTGTGTCGTATTGCGTGTTGTATTGCGTGTCGTACTGAGTGTGTCGTATTGCGTGTCGTACTGAGTGTGTCGTATTGCGTGTCGTACTGAGTGTTGTATTGCGTGTCGTACTGAGTGTGTCGTATTGCGTGTCGTACTGAGTGTTGTATTGCGTGTCGTACTAAGTGTGTCGTACTGAGTGTTGTACTGAGTGTGTCGTACTGAGTGTCGTATTGCGTGTCGTACTGAGTGTGTCGTACTGAGTGTTGTACTGAGTGTGTCGTATTGCGTGTCGTACTGAGTGTGTTGTATCGCATGTCGTATTGCGTGTCGTACTGAGTGTCGTATCGCGTGCGTGTCGTATCGCGTGTCGTATCGTGTGTCGTACTGAGTGTGTCGTACTGAGTGTGTCATATTTAGTGTATTTTGTATTTGTGTGTGTTCTATGAGTGTGTAAGTGAACTGTACTGAGGAGTCAGTAGTAAGAACACACTATTCAGAATTCTTCAGATGTCA